>NC_091359.1:8370782-8405435 GCF_038502225.1 Cherax quadricarinatus | reverse complement strand
GGGGTTGGAAACATTGGACGTGTTTCATACACCGGTTGTCTATATTCACCCATCAGTAAAATGGGTACCTGGATCAATGGGTGTTAGTGGACTGGTGTGGGTCACATCCTGGGACATAACTGACCTAATTTGCGGGAAATGCTCTGCATAGTTAGTTTAATATGTTTATTATGCACCCCATACCCATCCTGTGGGCGGTAGTCAAAAGATTACAGAGGTACATAATTGGTCCAGGGACTGGACTCCAAAGTTTTGATAGCTGAGCAAGTTACAGAGGTAATGAACTCACAATTTACAAAGGTAATGAACTCACAATTTACAAAGGTAATGAACTCACAATTTACAAAGGTAATGAACTCCAGGTAAGTCTGGTCACAATCATGACAAGTTACAAAGGTATTTACAGATTACAGAGGTACGTAATGGGTCCAGCGACTGGGCCCCCAAAGTTTTGATAGCTGAACTAGGTAGAAAGGTAATGAGCTCACAAGTTACAAAGGTAATGAATTCTGTAGAATGGTTACTTACGTTTATACTTTGGCTACAATCATGAACAAATTATAGAGTAATGCTCAGCATAACAAGCGGCTTTCTATATAGCAGTATGTCATTGATGTCAGCTAGACCTGTATACTTTGTATATGTACTTGTGGTAAATAAAGATATTATTATTATTATTATTATTATTATTATTATTATTATTATTATTATTATTATTATTATCATTATTATCATCATTATCATCATCATAGTGAGTGATCGATCTGCTCAGGCTTCGAACTGTATTACAATGTCATGTGCTCATTATTTACTCCTTGACACAAAGACGCTAAAGATATATTTAAAAACTTTCCTTCATGGCACTTTTTTTGGTCTAACTATTGAACTTTATCATGTAGGAATTATTCAGTATTTAATGGAATACATAAGAATAAAGTTGTTTCTCTCCTGCTGGAGGTCAGGCATTGATCTTTCTTGTAAATAAATGGTTCAGGGAACCGACAAGTTGATAGACACATGTGCAGCACTGTGGTATCTTTATCGAGGAAACGTTTCGCCAACACAGTGGCTTCATCAGTCCAATACAAAGAAGACTGGTAAAGATCAGAAGGAGTTTGAGGTAATCAGTCCCTCAGTCTGGAGTCGATGTAATCAGTTCATCAATCTTGATTGATGGACTGACTACCTCAAGCTCCTGATCTTCACCATTCATCTTCGTATAGGACTGATGAAGCCAATATGTGGTGAAACATTTCCACAAAGATACCCAAGTGTTGCACATGTGTCTAATTTATTAACTGGTTGGTTCTCTGAACCGTTTATCTACCACTCATTCCCACCCACCCACTTGTCCAACCTTTTCTCAGGTCACCCAAGTATTTGCTTCAATAACTTAGGTACTAATCAAACTTGTGCGTCCATTTCCTTCTAAGTTAATCTACTATAGTCTATTTTATGTTGGGGTACATTAGCAAGTATTTTTGTTGTTTTCGGCTTGAGAAAGACTTGCCTAGTATGGGCCAGTAGGACTGCTGCCGTGTTCCTCCTTTCTTAAGTTCTTATTTTAGTCAGTAACATTGGTCTATAATTCAGTGTTTATTGGATCATATTTGCAGTATTCTTTCTGCTTGACTGTGACCTTATTCTTTCCGTTTGTTTATCTTTACTGAGAGGTCAAACAGCTTAGTTGTTGTTGCTCGTAAAACCCAAGGTGATGTGGTGTCTGGTTCCACTGCTTTCTTTGTACCAACTTTCCTTATAACCCTTCTCACTTCCGTCTGTTATTCCTGTAATAATGGTTGCTCTTCCGTTTCTCCCTGTCAGTTGTTCTTCATTTTCTAACTTCTTTTGGAAGAAGTCTCTCTGTAATAATGTTGGTAGGATTATCGATAATATGTTAGGTAAAAGGACACAAGTGCAGCTATTGTAACATTTTATTGTGGCAATAAAATGTCACATTAGTTGCACTTGTGTCCTTTTACCTAACAAAACTCTCTCTCTCTCTTTTTTTTTTTTTTTTTTTTTTTTTTTTTTTTTTTTTTTTTTTACACAGGGTTTGACAAGGTTAAGGATCCCTAGCTTTATTGACAGCTATTTACAGGTTAAGGATTCCTAACTTTATTGGCAAGCTAAGAGCTGTTACCTACATCAGCTCATTTGAAAGCATTTTTATTGTTATGAGACATACAAGTAGGGAACAGGATGAAGTTGGAGCCATCTGTGGGCCAGCATTTTCATTTGATCAACTGACGTTATCTCGTTGACATCATTATGCTGTACGAATGTGTTCCATACTCGAGTCATCCTGGGTATGTATGATCTCAGATGGAGTGATGTTCTGGAGAAGGGTACAGCCAGAGTGAAGTTGCTGCTTTCTGCCCGTCTTGTGGCATAAAAGCTTGTTTCGCGCTGTCCTCGAAGTGGATCCAAGTGTGGTATTTTGACAATATTGGCCTTGTACATAACAGTAAGGCCACCCACATCTCTCCTATGTTGAAGGCTCTGCTGAAATGACAGATCTATCCAGGATGGGTCCAGGCGAGAGATGAGACGTCTTGCTCTGTTATCTACTCTGTCAAGCAGTCGCAGATGAGAGGGGGGACAGGCAAACCAAGAAAGTGGAGCATACTCAAGGTGTGAGCGTACTTGTGCCTCGTACAGGATCTTGCAACCCCTACTGTCAAGCAGATGCGAGATACGGCGAAGTGCTGTAAGCTTCCTGGCTGCCTTGTTTGCAAGATTTACAACATGGTTCTTCATGGTTAGTTTGGAGTCAAATTTCACCCCAAGGATATCAACTTCTTCTCCAGGTGCCAACATCCTCCCATTCATCCTTACTACTGCACCAGCATTACCATCATGGTGCCTAGAGACGATCATCATTTGCGTTTTCTCAGGTGCAAATGTTACTTGCCATCTATTTCCCCAAGCTGATATAGCTCTCAGCTGGTGATTGATGTAGCTTAGAGCAGCTGGCATTTCTTCTCTTGGATAAGTGAATGTCAGTGTACAGTCGTCTGCGTATGCATGTGATTCTGGGATGAGATGAAGAAGGTCGTTGAAGTAGACATTCCATAACAGTGGACCCAGCACACTCCCTTGTGGAACGCTTGCCCCAATAGGATGCCTTGCTGATTCCGTACCATTGAGGACTACACTTAGAGATCTACCATGAAGGTAATCACTGAGGAGGACATAGCGTAGAGCCTGCAATTCCCAGTGCTTGAAGTTTTGCTAAGAGGCCCTGGTGCCACACCCGGTCGAAAGCGCCAGCAATGTCCAGTGCTACCACACAGCTGACTTTGGATTCATCCAGTGACTGGTGCCACTTAGTGGAGAGGTTTAACAACAGATCAGCAGCAGAGTAACCTTTCCTGAAGCCATATTGACGATCACAAAGTAGTGAGTGGTAGTCAAAAAAATCTGTCATTTGTCTTGAGATTATTGTCTCAAGGATCTTACCAGTGATTGACAGGAGTGACACTGGTCTGTAGTTGCTGATTTCTGCTCTGCTCTTCTTTTTGTGAACAGGGACTACATTTGCCTCTTTCCATGGAGAGGGCCATTTACACTGTACTAGGCAGTGCTGAAAGATGCGAGTTAGAGGTGCTGCTAGCTGGTCTGCACATCTTCTCAACAATCTTGGGCTCAACTTGTCTGGGCCCACAGCCTTTTCTTGGTCAAGTGATTTAAGAAGGAAATGCACCTCCTCCTGCCTTATTGTCACCCCTGACAGTTTTGATACAGTTCTTGCAGCTAGCCAAGGAGGGTCCCTTGCTGGATCAGGAACTTGCATTTTGGTAGCAAAGTGTTCAGCAAAGAGGTCCGCTTTCTCTTGACTACTAGTAGAGGTGGTCCCATCCTGTCGATTTAGAGGTGGAATAAGTTCATCAGGCAGATAACCTTGTCTGTCCTTGACCAGGGACCACCAGGTTTTGGAGCCTACCCTACCTGATGCTAACTTTCTTTTAGTGTCCAACTCCCATTTAGCAATGGCCCACTTTTGAACATCACCCATATGCCTACAGGCTTGCATGTGCAAGTTCCTGTTATAGGTGGTAGGATGTCTCTTATACCTTCGCCATGCTTTGTACTTAGCAGTAGCAGCCTCTCTACAACGAAAGCCAAACCAAGGCTGATCTGTAGGCTTTGTCACATATTGCCGGTGAGGAATGTGTTCTTGTTGCAGATTAAGGATGTGTCCAGTGAAGGCTTTCACTTGGTTGTCAACATCCCCCTGGAGAAGAGCATTCCAGTCGGTGGTGGCGAGCTCAGAGCAAAGGGCTGGCCAATTACCTCTTTCCCATAGCCAGGTTGTGCGTGTGGACTCCTCACCTCGTTCTGTTGGGATCTTAAGTGTGGTAAAAACAGCCTTGTGGTCAGACGATCCAACGTAGCCGAGGGGTTGACAAGTGACTATGCCTTCTGCCAGATCACTCACTACTGGGTCAAGGGAGGAGCCAGAGATATGAGTAGGGAAATCAACAAAGTTTCTCATGTCAAACACTGCAAGAAGGTCATCAAAGTCCCTCTGTATAAGGTGCTGGTTGAGGTCACCAACAATTATAATATGTTGACAGTTGTGTTGTAGCAGAAGGGAGTCAATATTTTCCATTAGGAAGGTGATAGGGTCTGCATGTTGCCACTGAGGTCTGTACATTGCACATGCTAGTACAGAGGTACTAGTGTTTATACAGAGCTTGAAGAACATCATTTCAAGATGTGTAGGGGTGGCAACATCTATGTGCTGGGCATGAACACTTTTAGAGAAGCACACAGCAACACCACCTCCTTGCCCTTGCCTGTCTCTTCTCATCCATGAGGTGTAGCCAGCAATTCTTGCAAAATTTTCTGGAGTCCTGTCATCCAAAAATGTTTCAACAACAGCTATCATGTCGGGACGTCGAGTGTTCACAAAGCTATGTGTGAGCTCTCCAACATTAGTAATGAAACCTCTAATGTTGGCCGACAGGATGCTGATAGACTGACTCCTCATGATGAAGTGGTCAGCTTGAGGTGGTGGGTGTGTAGGGAATGTAAGGTGCCTGCCCTTGAGAGAGGTAGGGTACTGAGGCAGCTGCAGGGATGTAGGTCTGTGGTCTTGTATAAGGCCCAATCCCACCTGCTGGGCTGGGATAGGAGTAGCTAAGTGGGTGACGTGTGAGAGTGTTTACCAATTCAGAGATCCTGCTGGTTTGTTCTGAGAACAGGTCTCTAAACAGGTGGCCCTGTCTGTCAAGTTCCTTTTTCTTCCGACACTGGGCCTCCTTATGTCCTTTCTTGTAGCAGTAGTTACACCTGGTATCTCGCAGGCAGTTGTTGGCAGAGTGCCCCTTCCGGTGACAGGGAGAGCACAGCCTAGGTGCCTGGGAGGGTGGACTAGGATTTGTTGTACCTCCTGTGTTTCGCAGATTTGTCCTCGGATTCTGCCGCTGGAACTGTGTTAGTGGAGGGTGAGACGGCTGTAGATGTCTTCCTCCACCACGTCCTCCTCCACGTCCTCTACCCCGCCCTCTTCCAGTTCTGACAGATGTGTCCCTGCTGTTCGTACTTCGGCGCAGTAGGTGATCAGGTGCAGTGATAGTTCCCTGATCACTAACTGCACCGTTCTCTGGTGGAGAAACTCCTGGCTCAGAGCTTGCTGTCGAAGCACCACTACCAGATTCTAGAATAGTATCGGCAGGTGTGCTGACAGGTGTAGGATCAGAGATGGTATGTGCACTGTCAAGTAGACTGGCAGTGGCTGAAGCAGAGATGTCAGGTGTAGGAGAATTAACAGATCCAAGGCTTCCCACGTTGCTGGGAAGAGGATTTGTTCCCTCTGTGGTGGTCAGAGGAATTGTGTTAGAATTCCCAAAGGTAGTGTTTTGAACTCTGTCAGTCTGTGGGTCCTTAGCGATGACAGAATTCCACCAGATGTTTACCCCTGAGTTAAGCTCAGTGTGGGACTTCCAGTCTTTGTCAATAGTGTCACCATCAGCTGAGCAGCTTACGTCACTTGATGTAGGCTTGCACTGGCCTTCTACAATAGCTTGTAGGTTATCTAATGATTTGAGGAGCTCATGAAGTGCTTCCCTGTGATGGATTATCTTAGCTGCAACTTTACAACACAGCCCAAGAGGGCAGTCTTGATCTTTGGGCAGGAGTCCCTGAGGTAGGACTTCTGAACCTTCCTCCTGTAGCTCCAGGCTTGTATCCACATATACCACAGGATTATGGATATCCTTAAATTTTCTGAAATTTTCAACCTGGCTGCAACAAAATTCTTCTTCTGGAGTGCAATCTGTGTGGCAGTAGTTGGAACAATTAGGCTCCTTACATTTAAGAAGAACTTTGTCCCTTGTGGTATACCCACAAACACTGCAGTATCTACTGGGACAATAGCCAGATAGCGTAGATAATCTTGCTATTTTGCGGTGTGAAGTCATCCCAGAGGAGGTTTGTAGGTTTGAAGTTCACAGAAGTTCTCTCTCTCTCTTTCTCTCTCTCTCTTTCTCTCTCTCTTTCTCTCTCTCTTTCTCTCTCTCTCTCTCTCTCTCTCTCTCTCTCCTGTTCAACATTTCTCTCATACCTCCTTATCATCCTTCCATCTTGTACCTGAGTGGTATTCAGTACCTACAGGATGAAGAATTAGACACATGTGAAACATCTTGGTATCTTTATTATAGACGTTTCGCCATCCAGTGGCTTTATCAATACAAATTCACGGACATAATGGGAAGACAGTAGAACTATATGCAAAAGATGAGGTAATCAGTCCCTCAGCCTTGGAGTTGAAGATCACCGTAGTCGTGAATTCTGAAACACAGGCAAGAAAGCTGGTGCTAATATTTTGGCATCAGGTGGTGAGGGACGTGTGGTGGGACGTGTAACAGACGACGACATTGTCATTGGTAGGTGGGGTTCCCCACTGGGGAATCCCACCTACTGATAGGTGGGATTCCCCAGTGGGGAACCCCACCTATCAGTGACACTGTCTTCGTCTGCTACACGTCCCTTATCACCTGACGCCAGTATATAAGCGCCAGTCTTCTTGCCTGTGCTCCAGATTCTTCACGACAACGGTGATCTTCAACTCCAAGGCTGAGGGACTGATTACCTCAACTTTTGTATATAGTTCTAATGTCTCTCAATAATGTCCTGGAATTTGCATTGATAAAGCCACTAGATGGCGAAACGTCTACAATAAAGATATCCAGATGTTGTTAGGTAAGACACATATGCAACAGTTAGGTATCTTTATTATGAAACGTTTCGCCTACACAGTAGGCTTCTTCAGTCAAGTACAGAAAAGTTGATAGAAGCAGAAGATACTTGAAGACGATGTAATCAGTCCATCACCCTTAAAGTTTTGAGGTGGTCAGTCCCTCAGTCTGGAGAAGAGCATTGTTCCATAGTATGAAACAATATGGAGAAGAAGTGACAGGATGGAGCTTTTATAGCGCCAGGAGGTGAGACGTAGGTCACTAGGAGAGGTAAGAACTCAGATGTTGAAAGGTTAGGTCCCTCTCGAACCCAGCCCCTCTCACTAGTGGAAGTTGTCGAAGTTGATTGCAGGTCTGTACCAAGATACCCTTGTGTTGCAGTGTCTGACAGATTGAACATTAAAATGGTATAAAATACCGACAGGTTGTTAGGTAAGACGCATATGCAACAGTTAGGTATCTTTATTATGAAACGTTTCGCCTACACAGTAGGCTTCTTCAGTCAAGTACAGAAAAGTTGATAGAAGCAGAAGATACTTGAAGACGATGTAATCAGTCCATCACCCTTAAAGTTTTGAGGTGGTCAGTCCCTCAGTCTGGAGAAGAGCATTGTTTCATACTATGGAACAATGCTCTTCTCCAGACTGAGGGACTGACCACCTCAAAACTTTAAGGGTGATGGACTGATTACATCGTCTTCAAGTATCTTCTGCTTCTATCAACTTTTCTGTACTTGACTGAAGAAGCCTACTGTGTAGGCGAAACGTTTCATAATAAAGATACCTAACTGTTGCATATGTGTCTTACCTAACAACCTGTCGGTATTTTATACCATATCCAGATGTTACACATGTGTCTAATTCTTCATCTTCCATCTTAAGTGACTTTGTATCACCTTTGCTTCTGTTGTCTTTGATGTCATGTCGTCATGGAATTGTTCTTGCATGCATTCAGAGCTCTTCTGCATAGTTCCCATTTTTTTTTTGTCCCTCCTTCTCTGTCTAGTTTCTAATTACCTTTATTCTTAGTCTTTCTCTTTCTCACTTTTCTTCTACGAGTTCTCTGTTTTTTCTTCTGTGTTCTCTCTTGCTTGCTCCTCCAGCTCTGTAATGGTTTAGAAAACCCACAAGTTGGAGAATGAAACACATGTGCAACATTTGGGAATCTTTATTGAGGAAACGTTTCGCCAGCCAGTTTCTTAAGTCCATTACGGACTGTCTCATTTTTCGTCGGGAGTACTGTCCCCGTCTGTCGTCTTGTGTACCGTCTTGACTTCACTTTCCCATTGATCCCCATTGATGAACTCTCATTCCTCTATAGTCTGTTTTATTGTATCTCCCCACTTTGCCTTCTTTCCGTCCCCATGCCAGATTTGGTACTGGTATAATGAAAAGTGTGAGCATTGCAAAACTAGCCACTTCACATATATACAGAAACTAAAGTGGCGTCTTATAAAACTTGTGCCCAGGATGTCATATGCCTGCCCAAAATTTTGCCCCTCCTTCAGGCATTCCCTAACAGGATCTGTAGAAGGAACTCATCCTTAAAATTCCTTCTGGTCATATGGTCAAGGTCTGTATTACAGGTGAATATGATAATGGTATACAATACCGTCAGTTCGATAACTAAGACATATGTGCAACAGTTAGGTATCTTTATTCCGAAACGTTTCGCCTAAACAGTAGGTTTCTTCAGTCGAGTACGGAAGAGTTAGAAGAAGCAGTAGAGATGTGTAATCAATCCATCACCCCTGAAGACGTAGTTTAAGGTAGTCAGTCCCTCAGCCAGGGGAAGAGTTTTGCTAGTTTATTGTATGGGGTGCACAATAAACTAGCCACTACCATCCATAGGATGGATATGAAGTGCATAATAAACTAACCACTTTGACTGCAGAATCTTAAAAATCTAATTCTTGCTAAAATTATCTAGTTCTGTTTCTAATATCCGAACCTCATTCTGTGAGCTGCTTTGTTTGTGTGTGTGTGAACCTTGTTTAGTGTGTGTGTGTGTGTGTGTGTGTATATATATATATATATAAATATACATATATTATATATATACATATATATATATATATATATATATATATATATATATATATATATATATATATGTCGTGCCGAATATGTAAAACTGGTCAATTAGCAAGAACTCATTTAAAATTAATTCCTTTCTGAAATTTTCTCTTATACGTTTAAAGATATATTTTTTTCATTAATATTAATGTAAAAATTTATAATTTTGCACCAAAAGAATCTTAGAAAACTTACCTAACCTTATTATAACAAGCGCAATTTATTTTAGCCTAACCCAACTAAATATATTTTAGATTTGTTTACAATAATTTAATACTAAACAAACACAGTGAAATATATTTTTTTTCGTTAGGTTCAGAATGATTTTGGCAAAATTATTGCATACACAAATTTTCACTTGTCCTATATGGCAAGATGAGCGTTGCTATTTAAGCCAAGATCGCAAGTTCTGCCTATTCGGCACGACATATATATATGGCAAGATGAGCGTTGCTATTTAAGCCAAGATCGCAAGTTCTGCCTATTCGGCACGACATATATATATATATATATATATATATATATATATATATATATATATATATATATATATATATATATCTGATAAGACTCGTGTCAGGACACTCTTGTCTTGTTTCCTGACGAATAAAACAGCAGCAGCAGTGGGTATCAGTTAACGTGTGACCCCTGCTTAGTGTGGGGGAATAGGTTATCAGTCTATGTGCTGCCCCTACTTAGTGTGGGGGAACAGAGGGATATCCGTCCAGGTGTTGATAGTCTGATAGGTTGTGAGGTATTGTTCCAGAGCCTCTCTCCTCGCTGATAGGATGGGGTAATAGTGTGTGATAGCCTGGCTTAGGATAAGTTGACCTTTATTTAATACTACTACTACTACTACTACTACTACTACTACTACTACTACTACTACTACTACTACTACTACTACTACTACTACTACTACTACTACTACCACCACCACCACCACCACCACTACTACTGTGGTACCACCACCACTACCAACAACAACAATTACTGACTATTACAGAGTTAAACAATGGCTGTACTAACGCGAGTTTGCTACTAACGAACACTGGTGTTAAATTCTGTAGATTTAACAGTAAGTTTTTATGTAGGTTTCACACATTAGTTAAAAGTTTTTACAATGGTTTTATATAGGTATCATGTAATTAACCCAGGGCAGTGGTTCTTAACCAGGGGTGACTGTATCCTCTGGGGGTACGAAAGAAACGAAGCTGGAGGGTAGGAACGATCACTGTGAAGAAAAACGTTGTTAATTATGTAATAATGTTGGTAGAATTATCGACAATATGTTAGGTAAAAGGGCACATGTGCAGCTAATGCGACATTTTATTGTGGCAAGGTTTCGCTCTCCAGGAGCTTTGTATAGCCGTTACGTTGCCACAAAAAGATTTATTAGTTGCACATGTGCCCTTTTATCTAATGTTGTTAATCTTCACGGAAATAACTTCGAAATGGATAAATTTCATCCAGAAAGGAAATTCTGCTGACGAGGCTGCTGTTCGGGGGAAAAGAACTCTGCATCGCGAAAAATCATTAGAAGGAACTCATTCAGTGTCCCCGAGGTTACGTTCACCCTGGAGATGTTTCAGCAGCTAAGGGAGGGATTCAGAACCCATTTATATTGAATCTGAACCACTGATAAAGTGTCAGATGCTCTTGCTGAACTGGAAGTGAATAAAGTAATGCGAGTGGAATTTGAATCAGCGAGGATGAAAAAGAAAACTTCTGGTATGTGCAAGTCTTAAAAGTTTTTGAGATTTGACATATTTATTATGCAGCCCAGACCCATCCTATGGACGGTAGTCAAAAGATTACAGAGGTACATAATGGGTCCAGGGACTGGACTCCAAAGATTTGATAGCTGAACAAGTTATAAAGGTAATAAACTGTTTGCGTGTTTATCTCTGGTCACAATCGTTAGTGTGAGGCAGTTTTTTTCAATACTTCTGCACGTGAAAACAAGTGATGCGAGTGGCTATTTCAATAATAAAAGATCCACTAAATAAGACATGTGTTTTTACTGTTTATAATGAATTGCATGTAAGTTCTTATTCAATATTGTCTCGTATATCTACTAACTTAATAATTTCTCATTGATCTACCTCACTATTGGTTTTTGCTGTATAAATAAAAACATTCTCTGTAAGAAATTTAAGTTTTAAGTTACTTCTGAGAGGGGGTACGAAAATTTCGAGAAAATAAAAAACCACTGGAGGGATACAGGAATTTAAAAATAGGCACTGACCTAGGATAACCCGATCAAGTTAAGCTTGTGGCTTATTTTTCTTAAGCCAAGAAGAGGTGCAATGATTACACTAGAGAGAACTAGTTAAGTGTAAGGGGAACCAAGACTCAATACGCTCACTTCGTGTGTATGGTGAATTACCTACAAATCCCTGTCATCAAAGAGATCTGATAGGCTCCTGAAGTCAGTTCTTGGTCAGCCATAGATAAGACTCGTTAGTTACCATTTGGTCCTAGGCACATGTCGATTAGACACTAGGCCGTGTGTGTCAGTGTGTGCGTGTCAGTATGTGTGTGTGTGTGTGTGTGTGTGTGTGTGTGTGTGTGTGTGTGTGTGTGTGTGTGTGTGTGTGGGGCTGACTGACTGACTGATGGTACTGTAATACAGAAGTGAATTAGAATTAATAACTGGGCTTCCACCTTACAAACAGTGTAATTGTGACTTGACTCTCCTCGTTACTTGCTCTCAGTAGCCTGAGACCTGAATGTTCTATACTTGTGAATGAAGCTACGCACAGATGCTCAGTATTAACCCACGTGGAGACAGAAACTGGGAAGATCAATTTTTCTTTCAACGAACCGGCCATATACTACCAAGGCAGGGCGACCTGAAAAGAAAAACGGAAATTTTCTTTTTAAATTTGCTAATGTATACAGTAGAAGAGGGTTACTAGCCCCTTGCTCCCGTCATTTTAGTAGCCTCTTACGACACGCATGGCTTACGAAGGAAGAATTCTTTTCCACTTCCCCATGGAAATGATGATTAATCGATTTGTATATTTCGATTCTCTTCAGCAGATAAATAAGTGAAAGGAGAACATGAATGTGTAGGGAAGGTTACACCTCACCTCGTACAAGGGAGTGTCACGTTGAGGGAGGTGTCAAGTAGTGGGTCGGTAAAGAAGACAGAACCTGTGGTGAAGCTAAAAATTTGGATAGGGATTTCTGTTCTGTGTGATTCCTGTTGTTGTGTTGTTCTGTATTAGGTTGGGCACAAATATGTACAGGTTAATAAGGGATTAAGTCAGGTTTTTGTGGATTTCTTCTCACATAGCCTCCAGGAGCATGACACAGTTAATAAATTAACTAAACAAGCATTAAATAAAAAGAATGTTGAGTACATTTTTTTTAAACGGTGCCCCGTGGCCTGGTGGCTAAAGCTCTCGCTTCACACGGCGAGTGTCCGGGTTCGATTCCCGGCGAGGGTAGAAACATGTGCGTGTTTCTTTACACCGGTTGTCAATGTTCCCCATCAGTAAAATGGGTACCTGGGTGTTAGTGGACTGGTGTGGGTCGCATCCTGGAACAAAACTGACCTAATTTGCGGGAAATGCTCTGCATAACAAGCGGCTTTCTATATAGTAGTATGTTATTGATGTCAGCTATGGTCTGTATACCTTGTACATGTACTGGTAGTAATAAAGATATTATTATTATCATCATTATTATTATTATTATTATTATTATTATTATTATTATTATTATTATAGACAAGTTTACAAAACATTGTTAAAAAGAAACTAGCAAATTTTGCGGCGACTAGAGAATGAACTTAAATAATATTAAGGAGATTGCAAAACCAATTATCAACAGTGTTATTTATTGTTAATAAGATAGCATTTTTTTTGCGATTGTATTCTGTTTTGTATGGTGTACATTACCTATGTGTAGTAACTGTAGCATATGAAATGACTACTCTTTCTATTTCAATTTAGTGATGATGTACTGCGGGGTCTTGATTTGGCTAACTGTGACATCTGTAATCCTGCTTTTTTGCGTTACTATTCACAAGGATGTGAAATTAGAGATAATATGAGCATGGGCTGCACCAAATAGCTGTTTAGGTGGCACAACTAACTACTAGCAGCAGCAACCTGGTTGATCAGGCCAGCAACTGGGAGGTCTGGTCTGGTATAGGGCCACCGGGGCTGAGGGGAGGGGATAGGTGACCCCCCGAAGTCGACTCCAGGTAGGTAGTAATGGATCATAGGTTGGTCCTGTTAGTGCAGTGATGTGGGTCGCCGGTGTTGTCCCAACCCGGGTCTTTTCCAGTCGGTGACCCGGCAGAGCCTTGTTAGGGAACGTATTTGGGCTGGCGTGGGGTGTGGTTGGAGAATTTGGGGGAAGATGCGAGGGTAAGATGGGGGTGGGGAGGAGAGGGAAGGGATTTCCTGGGGGTGGTTGGGGATTTCGCAGCTAGTGTGAGGGTTCCCGGGGATGAAGTGGTTGTGTATCTGCTGTCGCGTCACTCCTCAAGGTTCCTCATTGTCTCCCTCACTGAAGATGATGCATACTTACTGCCGCTCACCTGTTGAGGTATGATACATTGTACTTACCTAGTTGTGGTTGCAAGGGTAGATTCACAACTCCTGGCCCCGCCTCTTCATTGGTCAATACTCGGTCACTCTCCCTGTGTGTGTGTGTTCGTGTTGTTATCTATATGTGATTGCAGGGGTTGATTCACAGCTTTTGGCTGTGTATGTATGTACTCACCTAATGGTTGTTGCAGGGGTCGAGACTCAGCTCCTGGCCCCGACTTTTCACTGATCACTACTAGGTCCTCTCTGCTTCCTGAGCTTTGTCATACCTCGTCTTAAAGCTATGTATGGTTCCTGCCTCCACTACATCACTTGCTAGGCTATTCCACTTCCTGACGATTATGACTGAAGAAATACTTCCTGTGTGTGTGTGTGTGTGTGTGTGTGTGTGTGTGTGTGTGTGTGTGTGTGTGTGTGTGTGTGTGTGTGTGTGTGTGTACTCAACTATTTGTGGTTGCAGGGGTCGATTCACAGTTCCTGGTTTTTGTGTGTATGTTCGTGTGTACTCATCTATTTGTACTCAAAAATTTTGTGGTTGCAGCAGTCGAGTCTCAGGTCCTGGTCCTACCTTTTAATTTGGCACTTGCGGAAGGATTGACTCCCTCCTATCCTCGTGGGCCATATCATACCCATTCTTCAAACTATGTATAAAGTATGCCTCTGCTACTGTTTTGTCCTGCTCATTCTAATTCCTTTTCACTCAGAGTTTTATGTTAAAATCAGTTAACCTGTTAACCTACCCCAGCTCAGTTAATTTTTTTAGGCACAGTTACACAGGAATACAGTCATCATACATAGTGCCAGTTACCATCCCCAGAATGCGACCCACAACAATCGACTAACGCCCTGGTACCTAATTACTGCTAGGTGAACAGAGACGCCCAATTTGTCCATTCGTACTGGGGGTCGAACCACGGACACTCAGTGAGGTGAGTCCGCTACCAGCCAGGCTTTATCAGGTCTTGTGTTTTCTTCGGTGTAGAGCTTTATAAAGTTCTCTTTCGCCCTATTTAAAGTCTTGTCTCTACACAGAGTAACGTTGCACAACCTGTGTTGCGCTTTCCCACGCGGGATCTACAGGTTGGTAGGTCTGTTTAATAAGTAAGCTTATTTAGACACAGGTGCACCTTAGTTCAGTTATTATACTTAATATAAATTACTTAAGTTAACCCCCCAAAATGTGAAAGTGGCTTATTTCCATTGTGGTCCTCGGCTTATTTCCATTGTGGTCCTCGTCTTATTTCCATTGTGGTCCTTTTCTTATTTCTATCGGCGTTCTGAGCTGTGTACGTCATGGTGTTTATGTTCTTGTTTATATCGGAGTGTATATGTCTGTGTTTGTCACGGTGCTTGTGTTTAGGTGCTGACGTGCGCCATTATTGCGCCGGGGGGGGAGGGTTAAGTTTGTCAAGGGTAGTACAAGGCGCACTTGTTTTCTGCGCGCTGACCGTCACTTCCGGTGCCCAGAGTACCAGTGAGCTCTGCGCTAGCCTGCGCACTGTTCTGGGGTACAGGCACTGCAGGGCACTGCTGTGCGCAGCTCTCGTGCGCAGCGCCCGGCCCTTCTCTGGGGTCGGGCGCGGCGGTGCCCGCGGGGCGCTGGGGTCAGTGGGAAAGGTGCGCTTGTAGGGCGCAGGCTGGGCCAGTAGGGCGCCGCGCTGGACACAAACACGTGCCATTCTACCCACTGTGTCCTCCTAGCCTGGCGCTGGTTACTCCTAGTCTGTTGCTCGAAACATTGTCCTCCTAGCTCGTTTCTACCTTCGCAAGCACACCTTTCCGCGTGGATATTGGTGGGCCTGATGGTTCTCCAAGAACCAGTCTTGCCCTGGACCTGAATGGTAAATGAACAGTGGTATTGGTACAGTGATATTGGTACAGTGATTTTTGTAAGTGCTTTTAAAACAGTGCCATTAAAATAATGGTCTTGGAACAGTGCCATTAAAATAATGGTCTTTGAACAGTGCCATTAGAATATTGATCTTGGAACAGAGATATCTGAACAGTTGTAACAGAACAGTGGTACCAGAACAATGGTATCAGAACAGTGTCACTTCCCTAGCATGACTGTCACCGACACTGCTTCATCATGGTTGTAACAGTGACATTCTCGTGTGAACAGTGACACTGCTCCAGCAGGGTTGTGGCAGTGACACTGTTGTGCTAATAAGTCTTCACTGAAGAGTGCCAGTGCCTGGCGGGTGAGTGATGCAGCCAGGCACTGGGAGGGCCCCACCTTGGGAGGGCCCCATCCTCACCATCCCTGTGTCAGCATGAGTGCTGACACATACCTGACGTCAACGCTACCTTCCTCCAAGGGTTTGTCAGCTCCCTCTCATCTTTCATGGTCCCTCATACCGCGGTTCTTCTCATTCATGGTCCCTCATACTGTTGTTCTTTCATTCATGGTTCCTCATACTGTGGTTCTTCACTCATGGTCCCTTACTCTGGTTCTTCTCATTCATGGTCACTCATACTGTGGTTCTTCTCATTCATGGTCCCTCATACTGTGGTTCTTCTCATTCATGGTCCCTCATACTGTGGTTTTTCTCATTCATGGTCCCTCATACTGTGGTTCTTCACTCACTCTGGTTCTTCTCATTCATGGTCACCATACTGTGGTTCTTCTCATACACTGTGGTTTTTCTCATTCATGGTCCCTCATACTGTGGTTCTTCTCATTCATGGTCACTTATACTGTGGTTCTTCTCATTCATGGTCACTCATACTGTGGTTCTTTTTATTCATGGTCCCTCATACTGTGGTTCTTCTCATTCATGGTCCCTCATACTGTGGTTCTTCTCATTCATGGTCCCTCATACTGTGGTTCTTCTCATTCATGGTCCCTCATACTGTGGTTCTTCTCATTCATGGTCCCTCACTGTGGTTCTTCTCATTCATGGTCCCTCACTGTGGTTCTTCTCATTCATGGTCACTTATACTGTGGTTCTTCTCATTCATGGTCTCATACTGTGGTTCTTCTAATTCATGGTCCCTCATACTGTGGTTCTTCTCATTCATGGTCCCTCACTGTGGTTCTTCTCATTCATGGTCACTTATACTGTGGTTCTTCTCATTCATGGTCACTTATACTGTGGTTCTTCTCATTCATGGTCACTTATACTGTGGTTCTTCTCATTCATGGTCACTTATACTGTGGTTCTTCTCATTCATGGTCACTTATACTGTGGTTCTTCTCATTCATGGTCACTTATACTGTGGTTCTTCTCATTCATGGTCACTTATACTGTGGTTCTACTAATTCATGGACCATAATAATGTTGTTCTCATTCATGTTCCCTCATACTGTGGTTCTTCTAATTCATGGTCACTTATACTGTGGTTCTTCTCATTCATGGTCTTCTCATCATGGGTCACTGTGGTTCTTCTCATTCATCTTCTCATTCATGATCACTTATACTGTGGTTCTCATTCATGGTCCCTCATACTGTGGTTCTTCTCATTCATGATCACTTATACTGTGGTTCTCATTCATGGTCCCTCATACTGTGGTTCTTCTCATTCATGATCACTTATACTGTGGTTCTCATTCATGGTCCCTCATACTGTGGTTCTTCTCATTCATGATCACTTATACTGTGGTTCTCATTCATGGTCACTTATACTGTGGTTCTTCTCACATGGTCACTTATACTGTGGTTCTTCTCATTCATGATCACTTATACTGTGGTTCTTCTCATTCATGATCACTTATACTGTGGTTCTTCTCATTCATGGTCACATTACTGTGGTTCTTCTCATATTCATGTCACATATACTGTGGTTCTTCTCATTCATGGTTCTTCTCATTCATGGTCCCATCATACTGTGGTTCTTTCTCAGTCGTGGTCCATACAAGTTTTCCTCAACATTGGTGAACTCTCGTCCAGATTGATCATAAGACTGGAACTAACCTCCGCTTGAACAGATACATAATCTATGTCAAGTAAAACAACAGTGACACGTCCTCACTCTGTACCTGGAGTATACCTGGAGGATTTCGGGGGTAAACCCCCCCCCCCCCGCGGCCCGGTCCGTGACCAGGCCTTCACGGGATATTACCTCATTTCAAACCACTATCCCTTCCCTTTTCAATTATTATGTAATGGTTATAATCATAACCATAATTTTTAAATGGGTGGAGGGGTAAGCCAGTGGAAGGCCTCGGTCAGATGACCAAAATGGGTCACCATGTCCTCAGGTTGTTCTTCAACTCTATATATCCTTGGTTAGGCCTCATTTAGACTATGCTGCTCAGTTCTGGTCACCGTATTACAGAATGGATAAAAATGCTCTGGAAAACGTACAAAGGAGGATGACATGTATCAGAAATCTTCCCTATGAGGATAGACTAAGGGCCCTGAATCTGCACTCTCTAGAAAGGCGTAGAATTAGGGGGGATATGATCGAGGTGTATAAATGGAAAACAGGAATAAATAAAGGGAATGTAAATAGTGTGCTGAAAATATCCAGCCAAGACAGGACTCGCAGCAATGGTTTCAAGTTGGAAAAATTCAGATTCAGGAAGGATATAGGAAAGCACTGGTTTGGTAATAGAGTTGTGGATGAGTGGAACAAGCTCCCGAGTACAGTTATTGAGGCTAAAACGTTGTGTAGTTTTAAAAATAGGTTAGATAAATACATGAGTGGGTGTGGGTGGGTGTGAGTTGAACCTGACTAGCTTGTGCTGCTGGGTCTGGTACAGAGCTCCATCCTTGAGTGGGGATGACCAGACTGGGTGGGTCATTGGGATAATCCGGGGGGTGGGTCATTGGTCTAATCCGGGGGGGGGGGACATGGACCTGCTCCGCATGGGTCAGTAGGCCTGTTGCCGTGTTCCTTCTTTCTTATGTTCTTATATGACTAAGAACCGCGTTAGGAACCACTTGTCCTATTTCCTGACGAAGCTAGCCTAACCTGCATGATAGAACTGATGAATTGGCTAAATTATATGCCTTCAAGGAGAGAGTAGGTTACAATCTTGGACTGTCAGTGAGCAGTTTAGAACAGTGATGAGAAAAGATTGAACTTCACTGACGTAAGACTGAGGGAGATTAACACCAGTCAGTCTGTCTTAATAAATCGTCTATTGGAGCTTTTGTAAACAGGATGTACATCAAAACTAACCATATTGAAATAATTTAAATAAGTCAAGGTGCTTAATTTATCTACTAAATCTGTATTTTTTTTAACATTAAAGTCAGATTTTTTTCCAACAATTGATTGATGATTTATTAAGTTTCCAATCTGAAGAACTTGTTAATTGCGATTTACCGTTGCCAGTATCTACTGTCATTAAACTTATTAAACTTTGTATTGTTGATACAAAGTTTGTGCTTAATGACGAGTTTTCCACTCAGAAGTTTGGTATGGCAATGGGAAATCCTCTCTCACATGTCCATGGTAATTTGTATATTGAATATTTTGCAACAAGATAGCTTAACAAAATCCTTCCTAATAAAGATAAGTGGTATAGATATGTTGATATTTTATGTCTTAATGCCTAAGAATATAAATATAAACCGTTTCCTTGTTAAATTAAATAGTCTACCTCATACCATAAATTTTACTCTTGAGTTTCAACAAATAACTCATTGCCTTTTCTAGATACTATGAGTATTAAGGGGAACCATGATTTTAAATTTAATATTTACGTAACGCCAACAAATAACTATTCCTATGTTCACTGTTATTCTTCACATCAAGATAACTGTTTGTATTCTCTTCAATGTTTCTCAGAGTTTTGCCTATTTGCAGCCCAGAGTTTATTGATGAAATCTCAAAAAATTATGAAATAGCTAATGAGCTAAAATACCCAAGAAACTTAATTTATAAATCTTTTAAAATTGCTGGAAATACTTTTTACAATTCAAAAAGGGACAACCAGTCTTATTCAACTAAAAATATGTTGGTTCTCCCTTACCATGAAAACTTGGTTGATATGCCTTCTCTACTTAAGAATTTTAATATCAAAATTGTATTTAAAAATCGTGATACAGTAAAAATCTTTTGATAAAAAAATTCCCCCAAAATGATGACGGGTGTGTTTACAATATTCCTTGTAAAAAATGTGATGAAGTTTATAATAGTCAAACTGGTAAAGGTCTTGAATTAAGATTAAAACATAAATTTAGCATTAAAAGTGGACAAGATTCTAATGTTCTGTTTATTCACGTGAGAGGTTTTTAGCAATGTAATTGACTGAATAAATTCTTCACCTGGTATGAGCGACTGGTGATATTGTCAGCATATTTCAGATACTTGGTTACAGCGCATGTGCGAGTCCGTGACGTCATGGCTAGCAGGTATTTCAAATATACTGACAATATACCAGGCAAATGCTTATCTCTGGGTCTTTCTCTCTGAGCAAAGTCATGAGCCTTTGTCCTCTTAGTCTGTGCCCCCTGACTGGTCTTCTTGCCCCTTCCCGAATCTTCGTAACCTTGTATTTGCTGGGGTTAAACTCGACCAACAACTTATCAGACCAACCCTGCAGTTTGTCAAGATCACTTTGTAGTCTTTGTTTACATCTGTTTTTATTATCCTCATTAACTCATCATCAGCAAACAAACTGGCGTGTGTGTGTGTGTGTGTGTGTGTGTGTGTGTGTGTGTGTGGAGTGAAAGTCAACATAAGCAGAGGTGGGGCAGTTCAGGATCCTGTTTACAAACGGAACCCTGATTTGAATGGTACGGATCTGTCTCTCCTTCAGTCTCTCTCTCTCTCTCTCTCTCTCTCTCTCTCTCTCTCTCTCTCTCTCTCTCTCTCTCTCTCTCTCTCTCTCTCTCTCTCTCTCTCTCTCTCTCTCTCTCTCTCCATGTGGGGGAAGTTCGTGAGGCAGTAGGTAAAATGAAAGGGGGTAAGGCAGCCGGGATTGATGGGATAAAGATAGAAATGTTAAAAGCAGGTGGGGATATAGTTTTGGAGTGGTTGGTGCAATTATTTAATAAATGTATGGAAGAGGGTAAGGTACCTAGGGATTGGCAGAGAGCATGCATAGTTCCTTTGTATAAAGGCAAAGGGGATAAAAGAGAGTGCAAAAATTATAGGGGGATAAGTCTGTTGAGTGTACCTGGTAAAGTGTATGGTAGAGTTATTATTGAAAGATTAAGAGTAAGACGGAGAATAGGATAGCAGATGAACAAGGAGGCTTTAGGAAAGGTAGGGGGTGTGTGGACCAGGTGTTTACAGTGAAACATATAAGTGAACAGTATTTAGATAAGGCTAAAGAGGTCTTTGTGGCATTTATGGATTTGGAAAAGGCGTATGACAGGGTGGATAGGGGGGCAATGTGGCAGATGTTGCAAGTGTATGGTGTAGGAGGTAGGTTACTGAAAGCAGTGAAGAGTTTTTACGAGGATAGTGAGGCTCAAGTTAGAGTATGTAGGAAAGAGGGAAATTTTTTCCCAGTAAAAGTAGGCCTTAGACAAGGATGTGTGATGTCACCGTGGTTGTTTAATATATTTATAGATGGGGTTGTAAGAGAAGTAAATGCGAGGGTCTTGGCAAGAGGCGTGGAGTTAAAAGATAAAGAATCACACACAAAGTGGGAGTTGTCACAGCTGCTCTTTGCTGATGACACTGTGCTCTTGGGAGATTCTGAAGAGAAGTTGCAGAGATTGGTGGATGAATTTGGTAGGGTGTGCAAAAGAAGAAAATTAAAGGTGAATACAGGAAAGAGTAAGGTTATGAGGATAACAAAAAGATTAGGTGATGAAAGATTGAATATCAGATTGGAGGGAGAGAGTATGGAGGAGGTGAACGTATTCAGATATTTGGGAGTGGACGTGTCAGCGGATGGGTCTATGAAAGATGAGGTGAATCATAGAATTGATGAGGGAAAAAGAGTGAGTGGTGCACTTAGGAGTCTGTGGAGACAAAGAACTTTGTCCTTGGAGGCAAAGAGGGGAATGTATGAGAGTATAGTTTTACCAACGCTCTTATATGGGTGTGAAGCGTGGGTGATGAATGTTGCAGCGAGGAGAAGGCTGGAGGCAGTGGAGATGTCATGTCTGAGAGCAATGTGTGGTGTGAATATAATGCAGAGAATTCGTAGTTTGGAAGTTAGGAGGAGGTGCGGGATTACCAAAACTGTTGTCCAGAGGGCTGAGGAAGGGTTGTTGAGGTGGTTCGGACATGTAGAGAGAATGGAGCGAAACAGAATGACTTCAAGAGTATATCAGTCTGTAGTGGAAGGAAGGCGGGGTAGGGGTCGGCCTAGGAAGGGTTGGAGGGAGGGGGTAAAGGAGGTTTTGTGTGCGAGGGGCTTGGACTTCCAGCAGGCATGCGTGAGCGTGTTTGATAGGAGTGAATGGAGACAAATGGTTTTTAATACTTGACGTGCTGTTGGAGTGTGAGCAAAGTAACATTTATGAAGGGATTCAGGGAAACCGGCAGGCCGGACTTGAGTCCTGGAGATGGGAAGTACAGTGCCTGCACTCTGAAGGAGGGGTGTTAATGTTGCAGTTTAAAAACTGTAGTGTAAAGCACCCTTCTGGCAAGACAGTGATGGAGTGAATGATGGTGAAAGTTTTTCTTTTTCGGGCCACCCTGCCTTGGTGGGAATCGGCCGGTGTGATAATAAAAAAAAAATAAAATATATATATATATATATATATATATATATATATATATATAAATATATATATATAAATATATATATATATATATGTATTTGCAACCATACTCATTATCATTGTAGTTACAACCATACAGATTCTAACACCATACCCATACTACCATGTGGGTTATATATATATATATATATATATATATATATATATATATATATATATATATATATATATATATATATATATATATATGTCGTGCCGAATAGGCAGAACTTGCGATCTTGGCTTAAATAGCAACGCTCATCTTGCCATATAGGACAAGTGAAAATTTGTGTATGCAATAATTTCGCCAAAATCATTCTGAACCTAACGAAAAAAATATATTTCACTGTGTTTGTTTAGTATTAAATTATTGTAAACAAATCTGAAATATATTTAGTTGGGTTAGGCTAATATAAATTGCTCTTGTTATAATAAGGTTATGTAAGTTTTCTAAGATTCTTTTGGTGCAAAATTATAAATTTTTACATTAACATTAATGAATATATATATATATATATATATATATATATATATATATATATATATATATATATATATATATATATATCTTTAAACGTATAAGAGAAAATTTCAGAAAGGACTTAATTTTAATTGAGTTTTTGCTAATTGACCAGTTTTACATATTTGGCCCCTCAAGGAAGGTTCCTTGATGTTGGTGAGGGGCTCTTGATTTAGGGAATTGGATCTGTGCTCCAGTTCCCCAAATTAAGCCTGAATGCCTTCCACATCCCCCCCCCAGGGGCTGTATAATCCTCCGGGTTTAGCGCTTCCCCCTTGATTATAATAATAATACATATTCGGCACGACACACACACACACACACACATATATATATATATATATATATATATATATATATAATTTCAATTTCAGTGGAGCATTGTTGCCAAAGTTGCAGTGGTGTAACGATCCTGGGGTCACTAGGCTCGTGCTGAACGTTTCTGTAACAACTTTACCCGCCGTAACTTGACTCTACGCTGTTTTTTTTTTTCTTTTTCGTTACTTCGCTGCTATGGAAATATATCTATTTTATGCCCAGATTTCAATATCCACTTTCTTTCTTTCTTTATATTTTTTCAGATTTACTTTTTACTTTCCCTTTGTGTTTATCTTTTAGACATGTTTCACTTTCTCCCCCTCTACCTGTCGATTTCTTTCCATGATATATTTTTGTTTGTAATGTTATAACCGGGAAGGAATAAAATTGAGAGGGGTGAAGGGGTGCCTGGCAGGCTTGTGTGGACGGTTGCTGGTGCACCTACCGTTATGTACTGTCTTGTGTAAGAGACTCTAGGGCAGGAATTACCCTCTCCTGCCTACTGCCTTGTATTAGTGTCCCTGGGGCAGGGATCACCTTTTATGAGAGGGACTAGGGCAAGGATCACCCTTTTTCTACTGCCTTGTATGAGAGGGACTAGGGCAAGGATCAACCTTTTTCTGCTGCCTTGTATGAGAGACTAGGGGCAAGGATCACCCCCTCTGTAGTGCCTTGTATGATAGATACTAGGGCAAGGATCACCCCCTCTGTACTGCCTTGTATGAGACTCGAGAGCAGGGATCACTCTGTACATGAATGGTATACAATACCGACAAGATGAAAATTAGACACACGTGCAACATCTGGGTACCTGTAGACTCTTCGCCATCCAGTGACGTTATCAATACAAATTCAAGAACATAAGTAGAACTACAAAAGATGAGGTAATCAGTCCCTCAGCCTTGGTGTTGGTGAAGACCACCGTAGTCGTGAGAAGTCTGAAGCACAGGCAAGGTTAGCTGGCGCTTATATACTGGCGTCCCTCGGGTATGACCTACTTCCACTGGGAAATCCCGTCTACCAGTGACAATGTCTTCGTATGCTGTACGACCCTCACCACCGGACTCCAGTATATAAGCGCTATACGAAATGGTTATAACTTTGATCATAATTAACAAAAAAAGGCACAATACCGTGACTGGAACGATACACAAATAACCCGCACATAAAAGAGAGAAGCTTACGACGACGTTTCGGTCCGACTTGGACCATTTACAAAGCCACACTAACCAGAAGTGGAGCAGGACGGCTATATATAGGCAGGAAGAGGTGGTGGTGGTGGTAGTAGTAGTAGTATTAGAGGTAGTAGTAGTGGTAGCCGTCCTGCTCCACTTCTGGTTAGTGTGACTTTGTAAATGGTCCAAGTCGGACCGAAACGTCGTCGTAAGCTTCTCTCATTTATGTGCGGGTTATTTGTGTATTTGATCATAATGTTTAAAGGGGTGGGCCGGTAAGCCAGCGGAAGGCCTCGGTCAGATGAACAAAAGCTCCATCATCTGATGAAGACCTGCGTCAGGAAACACTTGACCTATTTCCTAACAAACCTTACCTAACCTAACCTGTGGTTCAGACTCTTCAAGACCACAGTGCTCTTCACCGTCTCCAAGACTGAGGGATTGATTACCTTACATTTTGTATATAGTTCTGTCCTCCAAGTACTCCTTGCATTTATATTGATAAAGCCACTAGTTGGCGAAACGTCTACAATATTGATAACCCAGATGCTGCACATGTCTAGTTTTCAAGGATCACCCTCTTTGTACTGCCTTTTGTGAGAAACTCTAGGGCAGGGATCACTTTGTCTTGCCCACTGCGTCGTTTGAGTGTCACTGGGACATGGATCATCTTCTCTTGCCTATTAGGCTCAATCAACAGTTAGATGTGGAAAAAGATATGTATAATTCCAGGACATTTATTAAAGGAAACGTTTCGCCACGAGTGGATTCTTCAGTCATAAAGAAGTCACTCGTGTCGAAAACGTTCGCTTCTAATAAATGTCCCGAAGTGTACGTGTCTTATTCCACATCTTGTTGATATCATCATACCGTTTCTGAGCAGCTGCCGCTACAGCTAGCTTGCCTGAGGGATCCTGTCGTGTATGGAACCCGCTACAGCTAGCTTGCCTGAGGGATACTGTCGTGTATGGAACCCGCTACAGCTAGCTTGCCTGAGGGATACTGTCGTGTATGGAACCCGCTACATCTACCTACTACTATTATTACTAGTACTGTTCTGGTACTATTACTGCTTCTATTACTACTTTTACTATTGCTATATATATTATTGTATCACTATTACTATTATTACTCCTAGTACTACTGTTCTGATTACTCCTAGTACTACTATTCTGATTACTCCTAGTACTACTATTCTGATTACTCCAAGTACTACTGTGTCTATTACTACCACTACTACTACTACTATAACTGGCACAGGCAAGTCAAGGTAACGATATATTTCAACCGTTCCCGAATGAACTTGGCCTTACAAGTCCTACCCAACACCAGAAGGAACCCATGATATATAGTACACCTCTCTCTCTCTCTCTCTCTCTCTCTCTCTCTCTCAGGAAGACTGTCAGTCAGTCTTATATCCAACTCGACAGAGTCACCATAATTCTATTATATAATCTGAGGGCAAGGCAAACCTGTGTCATTCTATTTTGCTATAATCTGAAGTCAACACAAGCAGATACTAAGCCTGACATCCGACACTTGCTAACTGTGCGTATAATTTGTGATAGATTCCCACTGACAGTTAGGCGAGAAATATCTTCTTGAGGAGTTGCCTTTGAGGTTAATTGAAGTAAGGGATCACTGGCGCTAAGCCCCTTGGAAGGAGCTTTCAAAATCTTGATATTAAGTAAATATTCCTTCTAAGGAGGATTGAGATATTCTGTATGTGTTTTTAGTTTACAATGAAAGAAGTATATATATATATATATATATATATATATATATATATATATATATATATATATATATATATATATATATGTATTATTGTATGTATATGTATATGTGTGTGTGGTTCAGCATTCGAATGGGTTTCTGTGGGGTTCAACATCGTTGCGTGGTTCTGTGGGAGTTCATCATTATTTTACGGTTCTGTGGGATTTATCGTGACAGTGTCTGGTTCTCGACATTGCCATACCAAACACAGTGTTGAGTTGTCCTGGCGCTGGTGGAAGCGTTAAAGTCGCACAGGACCTGGGAAATGGGAGGTATCCAGGATTATACTGGAAAGTGGAGAGACGGCTGGCCCAGGGCAGGTCTGAGTCTGTGTTAACCCATTTATATCGGTCGTGTGTGTTTGTACCTATTTATATCAAAGGCAAAGTATGTGTATGTTTACCTGTGTGTCGCGTTCAGTACTGTTCATCATTGGGTTTTAAAAATCACCAATGGCTGTAGGACTTACTATTTCCTCTTTTAAAACATTTACTTGTTCAATCATTCTTGTTTATGGGGACAGGTTTTGTAATGTTCCTTCGATTCCACTTTTTTTTTAATCCCCGCAGTTTGCAACTGCGGTCTCTTGTTATCCCTGTTGCGGATACCAGCAAGTCTTCGTTATCCACTCTTTCGTGTCCTCTTGTGATCTGAACGGTTTGTTATTATGTTTCTTATACTCTATCATCCAGCCCGGACATTTCTTTGAGCCGCACAGAAAAAGTCACAACACCGAGACTGGAACAATACATATGTAACTCGCACATGGGCGAGAGGAACTTACGACGACGTTTCGGTGCAACGTGGATCATTTACGAAGTCACATTGACAGAAAAGAGTGCACAGGTACAGGTAGGTTGGCCAGGACGGATCCTGGCCAACCTACCTACCTGTACGTTTGTCAAAAAGCTCCTGGAGAGCGGAACGTTGCCACAATAAAATATCACTCGGTTGCACTTGTGCTCTTTTACCCAACATATTGTGGGTAATTCTACCACCATTATTAGTGTAGTGAGTGCTCACACTAATGGTATTATGGACTTCTTTATAAACAAGGAGCACCATGAATCTTGTTTAAGTGTTGTATTAGGAGTCATGTTCTCTGATTCAGTGTTTGTCAGTGTAGCATATGAAATTCTCTCAATTTCGTTTAAATAAAATCTTCCTGTGACAATTATTTGTCAGTAACTCAGAGATCCCTTCCTCTCTGTCAGATATTTTCAATATTTTGTCACACACGTTCAGTATTCTGCATGTGGCCTGATTTCACTTGCTTCCATCTATGTTACACGGGATGTGTGTACGTTTTGTGTGCGTGCGTGTGTGCCCTGTGCTGTGTGTGTGTGTCCTGTGCTGTGTGTGTGTGTGTGTGTCCTGTGCTGTGTGTGTGTGTGTGTGTGTGTGTGTGTGTGTATGTGTGTGAGGGGGATTTATATAGCAAACTGGGATTGGATGAGAGTGGACTTGCCTCCTGGCGGCCGCGTTGATATTTTTGCCAATCAAACATAGTGCAGCCTGGAGCGGCCCTTCCACCAGGCACTCGCACTCAAAATGAAGAGAAATATCACACACACACACACACACACACACACACACACACACACACACACACACACACACACACACACACACACACACACACACACACATACCTTTAAGAAAAGGTATGATAATGCTCTTGGAACCTGGAGAGAGTGGACCTACTAGCGACCAGCGAAGAAGCGGGGCCAGGAGCTGTGAACCGACCCCTGCAACCACGTATTGGTCAGTACACATTGGTGAATACACGCAAACACATATCGAAGAGAGAGAGAGACTTTCTCTATGTAAATATTAAAAAAAAAAAAAACTTATTTTCCATCCCTAGATCATACGCAATTTTTGATATTAAAAGAAATAAAATAAACAGTGACGAAGGAATATAAATAGAGCAGTACTTAATTGCAAACAGAAAACTCACATATTGGGGCCAGGAGCTAAGACTCAATCCCCTGCAACCACAAATAAGAGAGAACAAAGCGAGTTCTGAGGAAGGGAACAGAAAATATTCCACAGTAACTAATTGTTAAATGAAATTGTCGCGTTGTGTTCAAAATTGTCGCGTTGTGTTCAAAATTGTCGCGTTGTGTTCAAAATTGTCGCGTTGTGTTCAAAATTGTCGCGTTGTGTTCAAAATTGTCACGTTGTGTTCAAAATAGTTACGTTTTATTGAAAATAGTTACGTTTTATTGAAAATAGTTACGTTTTATTGAAAATAGTTACGTTTTATTGAAAATAGTTACGTTTTATTGAAAATAGTTACGTTTTATTGAAAATAGTTACGTTTTATTGAAAATAGTTACGTTTTATTGACAATAGTTACGTTTTATTGAAAATAGTTACGTTTTATTGAAAATAGTTACGTTTTATTGAAAATAGTTACGTTTTATTGAAAATAGTTACGTTTTATTGAAAATAGTCACGTTTTATTGAAAATAGTCACGTTTTATTGAAAATAGTCACGTTTTATTGAAAATAGTCACGTTTTATTGAAAATAGTCACGTTTTATTGAAAATAGTCACGTTTTATTGAAAATAGTCACGTTTTATTGAAAATAGTCACGTTGTGTACACAGTGCCAGTGATTGCAATTTTAACACATGTCCGGGTATTTATAAGTTAGATACGTTGACAATATACGTGAGAATGTATTTATCTTTAGTGACACAGCGTATCACTTTTGTCTGACACTCTTCACTTCAACATTTTGAGTTAACGTGTGATTCAGGTCCAGTAGTATACATGTCAGGTGGACCTGAACAGTTCTAATATATATATATATATATATATATATATATATATATATATATATATATATATATATATATATATATATATATATATATATATGTCGTGCCGAATAGGCAGAACTTGCTATTTTGGCTTAAATAGCAACGCTCATCTTGCCATATAGGGCAAGCCAAAATTTGTGTATGCAGTAATTTCGCCAAAGTCATTCTGAACCTAAGGAAAAAAATATATTTCATTGTGTTTAGTATTAAATTACTGTAAACGTTTTTAAAATTTATTTAGTAGGGTTAGGCTAAAATAAATTGCGCTTGTTAGAATAAGGTTAGGTAAGTTTTCTAAGATTCTTTTGGTGCAAAATTAAAAATTTTTACATTAACATTAATGGAAAAAATATATCTTTAAACGTATAAGAGAAATTTTTAGAAAGGACTTAATTTTAAATGAGTTCTTGCTAATTGACCAGTTTTACATATTCGGCACGACACACACACACACACACACACACACACACACACACACACACACACACACACACACACACACACACACACACACACACACGCCACACACACACACACGCCACACACACACACACACACACACACACACACACACACACACACACACACACACACACACACACACACACACACACACACACACACACACACGCCACACACACACACACACACGCCACACACACACAAACCTACTGGAGTTCTATGACATGGTGACAGCAGTAAGACAGGAGAGAGAGAGGGATGGGTGGATTGCATTTTCTTGGACTGCAAGAAGTCGTTTGACACAGTTCCACACAAGAGCAGGGATAACAGGGAAGGCACTAAAATGGATCAGGGAATACTTGTCAAGAAGACAGCAGTGAGTCATGGTACGTGGCCAGGTGTCAGAGTGGGCACCTGTGACCAGCGGGGTCCCACAGGGGTCAGTCCTAGGACCAGTGCTGTTTCTGGTATTTGTGAATGACATGATGGAATGAATAGACTCCGAAGTGTCCCTGTTTGCAGATGATGTGAAGTTGATGAGAGGAATTCATTCGATCGAAGACCAGGCAGAACTACAAAGGGATCTGGACAGGCTGCAGACCTGGTCCAGCAATTGGCTCCTGGAGTTCAACCCCACCAAGTGCAAAGTCATGAAGATTGGGGAAGGGCAAAGAAGACCGCAGACGGAGTACAGTCTAGGGGGCCAGAGACTACAAACCTCACTCAAGGAAAAAGATCTTCGGGTGAGTATAACACCAGGCACATCTTCTGAAGCGCACATCAACCAGATGGCTGCTGCAGCGTGTGGGCGCTTAGCAGGCCTCAGAACAGCGTTCCGACATCTCGGTGGGGAGTCGTTCAGGATCCTGTACGCTGGCTGTGTACGTTGGGCCCATGTTGGAGTGTGCGGCGCCAGTTTGGAACCCGCACCTAGCCAAGCACGTAGAGAAACTAGAGAGAGTGCAGAGGTTTGCAACAAGACTGGTGCCGGAGCTAAGAGGTGTGTCCTGCGAGGTGACGTTGGGGGAAGTCGGCCTGACGACGCTGGAGGACGGGAGGGATGGGGGGGACATGGTGGCGGCATACAGAGTACTGAGAGGAATTGACGGGGTGGATGGGGACGGGATGTTCCGGAGATGGGACGCAGCAACGGGGGGACGCAGTTGGAAGTTGAAGACACGGATGAGTCACAGGGATGTTGGGAGGTATTTCTTCAGCCACATAGTGGTCGGGGGGTGGAATAGTTTGGGGGGCGGTGTGGTGGAGGCAGGATCCATACATGGCTTTGAGCAGAGGTATGATAAAGCTCAAGGTTCAGGGAGAGTGACCTAGTAGTGACCAGTGACGAGGCGGGGCCAGGAGCTTGGACTCGACCCCTGCAACCTCAACTAGGTGAGTATAACTAGGAGCGCACACACACACACACACACACACACACACACACACACACACACACACACACAAAAGGCCTAGTGTCTAATCGACATGTGCCTAAGACAAAATAGTAACTAACACACACACACACACACACACACACACACACACACATATTATATATATATATATATATATATATATATATATATATATATATATATATATATATATATATATATATATATATATATACAATGGAAGTAGCACCTCTAGAACAGACTGGGCGCCCACAGCCTGAGAGAGTAAACTTACTGCAAGGGTAACTCTGGAGGTGACCTTTATTTGAAAACAAAATACATGAAAAATGTACAGTGGGAAGGAGAACAACGTACATGTCTCTTCAGAGCCTGTATCTCAAATACTTCATCCAGCTCCCCAGTGATGAGTCGTGTGCCCAGAATGCTGCAGGCGTTTTCTCTCTGGATCGCAACACTGAGTCTCAGAAAAAGGAAGTTGGTCGCTACTCTGAGGTCTTTCGTTTCTATAATAAGTTTGTTGCCCAACTTTTTAAGGAATCTGAGAGTACACTTGCCCCATTTTCTGAGGCTCTCTGACCCTACTGGGACGAGCTATAGCACGGTGCCAGCCCTTTGTATTTGTAGGGTAGCATGGTGATTCCATCTGGATGCTTTTGGCTTCCGTCGAACTAAAGTACCTGAGGTTTCCGTTCTACTGGGCAACAGACTGTGGCCAGACTTCGCTTGATGTCGTTGACCTTCTCATGTCTGGCATACTTTCCTTCCGACGTATGACAGACGAGACTATGTAGCCCAAGCTGACGCCCTGCAGGAAATCCACCTATGTTCGGTGAGTAGGGGGTGGCTAGATGAAAAGCTACACCAGTCCGAATGGGCTGAGGGTAAAGGCGAGTGCCCAAGGAGGAATTAGGGACCTCCAAGAGGAAATCTCCTGAATGTGGTGCCTTCACCGCAAGGAGAGACGAGGTTTGTCCTTTTCTGAGGTGTTGTTGAACATTCTGTGGGCGATTTTCTCCGCGATAAGTTTGTCCCAGTGGGACTGTGATCTCTGGGAGAAGCTGGTCTGCTTGAGGAGTCTGCAGAACTGTCCCACTGCACAGCTGCTTTCATGAACTTTAGGTTGTGAGCTCCTACAGTACCTCTCAAGTGATCAAGGACAATCTCCTTGACTAGTTCACCGGATACTGTGCACGAGGACAGAAATGCAGGTAAAGCTACCTGCGTTGCCTTGTTCCTCCCAGTCGCACTGGAAGAGCGGCTTGATCCCCTTGGTGATCTTCCAGCAACAGATTCAGTGCCTTCCTAAAGATAGATCTCAGGAGTGCTTCATATTCAGTAAGTGATAGACTGTCGAAGGAAGGTGTATACCTCAAGAAGTAAGTTAGTCTTGGCAGAGTTATAGGGCGTTATGGGTATCCAGATCACTTTTTCTCTCCAATGTCCTCTTCAGGTCCTTCAATTTGTTCTTGAGGACTGTGTAGATGGCCGGACTACTGTGGATACAGTAGTTGAGTGTGGAGGACTGGAAGGAGACGTCATTGTGCTCTGGGTGTAGTTTTAATATACATGTATAGTAATATCTTCACCTACCAAGCCGGGGTCCTACTTCTACAGGGTCTAGGGTGCAACCGACCTCCTCATACAGAGTTGTGGAACAACACGAGTTTGAAGGTATCACAACCGTCATACTGGTTGTTACGATTATAGTACGTGGAGTATAGGTAGCTATGGCATTATTGACATGAGGACCCAGCAGTGTTCCCAGTAGGATACTCGTGAGAAGGGATGGTAGTTGAGACTTCAAGTAGGATTACTCACGCGCAGGATCGAGTCCTGGTCAAGCCGTAGTTCTGTTAATGATTCAAAATCACTTGTTTCGTGATTACATTAATATATATATATATATATATATATATATATATATATATATATATATATTATTTTTCAGTTCTGGTTTGTGAAATACAAGAAAAAAAAAGATTTAAAAAAGGTGTAATATTTTTCAAACAAAATTTGTGATATTTCCTCTGAAGCATTATTAATTTTATATTAATTTGATACTTTGACAGCACACTTAAGAACCTGTATGTATAACATTATGTATAACATTATGTATAATATGTATAACATGTATAACATCATGTATAACATGTATAACATTATGTATATGTATAACATGTATAACATCATGTATAACATGTATAACATTATGTATAACATGTATAACATTATGTATAACACCATGTATAACATCATGTATAACATGTATAACATTATGTATATCATGTATAACATGTATAACATGTATAACATCATGTATAACATGTATAACATCATGTATAACATGTATAACATCATGTATATTATGTATAACATTATGTATAACTGATATACATCTTCAGTGCGTGTGTGTATATATATATATATATATATATATATATATATATATATATATATATATATATATATATAAACACTGATCTCTGGCTGAAGGAGACTCGAACCTACGAACCTTAGGACAAGGTACGCAGTACTTTACCAATCTACCCACACTGGACAATACCTTGGCGTGTAGCTTGCGCTACACGTTTGATCATAGGTTCGAGTCTCCTTCAGCCAGAGATCAGTGTTTGTGTATATTTCGCCTGCTCTCGCGAATTCCTTGCGCGCGCGCGCGCACACACACACACACACACACACACACACACACACACACACACACACACACACACACACACACACACACACACACACAGGACTCGACCCCTGCAACCACAAATAGGTGAGTGTACACACACTCACATATATATATATATATATATATATATATATATATATATATATATATATATATATATATATATATATGCAATAAGATCACAGTAAACAGGTGATTTCCGAATATGCAAAACAACCACTATGAAAGAATAGAGAAATTCCAAGAGCTTTCGTGACTACTCACATTCCTTGATAATGTGAGTAGTCACGAAAGCTCTTGGAATTTCTCTATTCTTTCATAGTGGTTGTTTTTCATATATATATATATATATATATATATATATATATATATATATATATATATATATATATATATATATATATATATATATATATATTATATATATATTATTTTTTTATCACACTGGCCGATTCCCACCAAGGCAGGGTGGCCCGAAAAAGAAAAACTTTCACCATCATTCACTCCATCACTGTCTTGCCAGAAGGGTGCTTTACACTACAGTTTTTAAACTGCAACATTAACACCCCTCCTTCAGAGTGCAGGCACTGTACTTCCCATCTCCAGGACTCAAGTCCGGCCTGCCGGTTTCCCTGAACCCCTTCATAAATGTTACTTTGCTCACACTCCAACAGCACGTCAAGTATTAAAAACCATTTGTCTCCATTCACTCCTATCAAACACGCTCACGCATGCCTGCTGGAAGTCCAAGCCCCTCGCACACAAAACCTCCTTTACCCCCTCCCTCCAGCCTTTCCTAGGCCGACCCCTACCCCACCTTCCTTCCACTGCAGACCGATACACTCTTGAAGTCACTCTGTTTCGGTCCATTCTCTCTACATGTCCGAACCACCTCAACAACCCTTCCTCAGCCCTCTGGACAACAGTTTTTGTAATCCCGCACCTCCTCCTAACTTCCAAACTACGAATTCTCTGCATTATATTCACACCACACATTG
>NC_091359.1:8177133-8370682 GCF_038502225.1 Cherax quadricarinatus | reverse complement strand
GTCCAATGTTTCAACCCCATCACCAGGAGTCGAACCCAGACTCTCACCGTGTGAAGCGAGAGATTTTGCCACCAGGCCACGGTGCACCATGAACGTTGATAAGAATATTTACGGTGCAACTTGTAATGTGAACAGACTGACTGATGCAGTAATAGCCAAGCTTAGGCTTAGTTATAAGTACCTCTGGCACAACAGACTGACTGATGCAGTAATAGCCAAGCTTAGGCTTGGTTATAAGTACCTCTGGCACAACAGACTGACTGATGCAGTAATAGCCAAGCTTAGGCTTGGTTATAAGTACCTCTGGCACAGCAGACTGACTGATGTAGTATTAGCCAGGATTAGACTTGATTATAAGTACCTCTGGCAGTTTGACATACACACAGGCTGACTGACTGACGTAGCGACCAGGCTTAGGGTTGTCTACAAGTACTTCTGACAATCTGGCATATACACAGATGATGATCAAACTAAATGATAGCCAACCTATGGACACTATCTTGAATGCTATGTGCTAGATTGTCCACTTACTGAGGAATACATGTATAGAGAGACAGCCAGTATAATAACCTATGTGATATGCCAAGGTATCTTATTGAAAACAGGACACCAGAAATTTTTATTTAACCCTATTTAAAACTAGTTCCTAATCCTTTTGTGTATCAATATGCTCTTGCGCTAACCTCCATAATCAATCAATAAGCTACATTTAACAATAAATACTCTATAACACCATATATTACATATGCTTCACTCAGTAGTGGTTTTGGTAACATGACTGAGGTTTCTGACACCCGTGTTAGTTTTCTTCTGGCTTTCCGAATACCAAGACACACACACACACACACACACACACACACACACACACACACACACACACAGTCACAGAGTTGTCAGGAAGTGGAATAGTCTGGGAAGTGATGTAGTGGAGGCCGGATCTATACACAGCTTTAAGAAGAGGTATGATTAAGCTCATGGAGCAGGAAGTGTGACCTAGTAGCGACCAGTGAAGAGGCGGGGCCAGGAGCTATGACTCGACCTTCGCAACCACAAGCAGGTAAGTAGGGGTGACCTACCTAGACACCTGCTGGTGTATCATACAGCCAATGAGACCTATCCAGGCAAACCAACAACCAATCAGGTTCAAGCTAATCAGGACATCAACCACTCGGGTTCAAGATGATCAGGACATCAACCACTCAAGTTCAATCTAGCCAAAATATCAACCACTCACATCCAAACTAGCCAGAGAATCAACCAATCAGGCTTGGAAGCGACACAGACGACCTTTGTACACAATGTTCAAAGTAACAGAACATAATTTCGAGGGGACGGAAAAATGGTAAATAAAGTCACTATGGAAGCACTGGCAGTCACACTGTAAATTCAGGAAAATTATAGCAGCAGGATGAGATAATTATATGCTTTGTCAACACCAGAGTTATAACAACACTCTCAAGCTTTTTGACGGTGTTGATAGTGTTGCACCACTTTTGTGATGCAAGGAGAGTATACTTTGATGTATTGTATGTCTGTTTCTCTCTAGTATATGTGTGTGTGTGTGTGTGTGTGTGTGTGTGTGTGTGTGTGTGTGTGTGTGTGTGTGTGTATCTGTCTGTCTCTCTCTCGTCCCGAATAGGTAAAACTTGCGATTTTGGCTTAAATACCAATGCTCTTCCTGCCGAATAAGACAGGCGAAAATTTGTGTATGCAATAATTTCGCAAAAATCATTCTGAACCTAACGAAAAAAATATATTCCATTGTCTTTATTATTAAATTATTGTAAACTTATCTAAAATATATTTAGTTGGATTAGGCTAAATTAAATTATGCTTGTTATAATAAGGTTAGATAAGTTTTCTAAGGTTCTTTTGGTACAAAATTATTAATTTTTACATTAACACAAATGAAAAAGTATATCTTTAAATGTATAAGATTTTTTTTAGAAAAGACTTAATTTTAAATGAGTTCTTGTTAATTGATCAGTTTTACCTGTTCGGCGCGACATTATATATATATCAACACACAAGTCAAATACTTTTACCAGTAAACTTTTCACATCAGACTACCTTTTTTCTAGTAGACTTTTACACTACTTATCCAACACTGAAAAAAATACCATCACGAAAACCAAGCGAGATGCTGCTTGGGTAGTATGCAATTTCTGCAAAAAATGGAGAAATGGCTCTTGTGCAAATATTCACCAATATACCAGAAATGATATTAAAACTGGGAAATGTTTCTGGGTCTGCCAAAGCGACACGAGGCAATGGAAGCAAATCTCATTTATACTAAAAGATAAAAACACCAACCAAAAAAATATCCTTTTAGGAAAATTTGAGTCTTGTATGAGAGCTGGGACAGTAAAGGGAGTGAGTCAGCTGGAGCTGTCACCCCTGGTGCTGTCTTGGAAGACTATGCCTGTAAAGATATACAAATGCAAGACAGTGCACCAGACGGAGATATTGTAGTAGCAGGAAATGACCAAGGCACAACAGATCCAGACATACAAAATAGAAATACTGCAGGAGATAGAAAAAAAGGGATGATTAGGGGGAGGATGCTGATACATCACCAGAAATAACTTGTGGTGGTAATGAAGCTAGTACAGGCACTGCAGATAGTGGGAGGGAGGGGGGTGGTGTCAGGAAAAACTGCACTGGGAACCCAGTCATAAGAAATCCTGGCAAACAGAAATGAAATTTGTGTAAATTTTATGCTTGGGTATCTGTAGGCATGAAATATCTGGGAAAACATGTGGGACGTGCAATGACAGAAATACTACACCACCTCGGGTCACTGCTGGATTGGAGGCACAGTCAGTGGTCACCACTTCAGAACAACAGATATTAGTACCAGCAAACAAAGTCCCCCTACATACCATCAATACATTTATCTTTGCAAATATACAGGGTCTAAGCCATCAACAAACAAAATACCTTTCATCAGTGGACTGCTCACAGAGTCAAATGCAGTCTTTGCAGCTTTCACAGACCCTCCCATAAAGGATTACTTTGACAACAAAATATGGATCCCAGGTTATAACTTATTCAGATGCAACAGAAAATAAAACCAGTCAACAAGGGAGGTGGGGTTGGCCTGTATGTCACAGAGTTGCTAACTTGCTCAGAATTACTAAACAACACAAATGATGTAGTTGAAGTTTTGACAGTAAAGACTGCAAACCACAACCTTGTCATTGCAGTTGTACACAAGCCTCCTGATGCAACTTCCCAACAATTACAGGAACAGCTTTTGAAAATTGACTACTGTCTGGAAAATCTCCCGACTCCTGCCTCAAACATCTTGCTGCTGGGGGATTTCAACTTAAGGCACCTAAAATGGAGGAACGTAGCAAATAATGTTTTAGCAGAGATAACCCCAGAAGGCAGCTCAGATGAAAATTCACCCACACGAGCTATTAACTCTGCAACAAATTCACCTTAAGCCAGCAAATAGTGGAGCCAACAATACTGGAAAATACATTCCACCTCATCACTAACAATGATGACTGGGTACGAAATATAACAGTATCAAAGACAATACACTCAGATCATAACATAACAGAGGTATAGACATGTACATGCAGGGCTCTTGACCACCATAAGTTCAGTTATGAGGGTTCCTTCACCAAATTTAACTTCAATAACAAAAACATAGTGGGATCAAATCAACCATATCCTTCAAGAAACAAGTTGGGAAGATATCATAAACAACACTGATCCGAACCTCTGTCTAGAAAGAATTAACTCTGGCACTTGAGGTATGCTCAAGACACATTTCTTTAAGAAAAAAGAAGAGAAGATGTGAACTAGAGAGAAATGCTCCTTATACAGGCGAAGGAGAAGAATCACAGAGCTGCTGAAAGGGGTCAGTATATCTGAAATACGAAAGGAGCCACTGTTCAGAGAAATAACAAATATCGAACTTAAGTTCGAAGAATCATACAGGAGATAAACACAGAGGAACTTAAATCCATCAATGAAAGTGAAAAAAAATACTCCCTTTATGCTAAATCTAGGGCAAAAACAACCTCCAGTATTGGACTCCTGGTTAAAGGAGATGGGATTTACACAGATGATAGCAAAGAAATGAGTGAGATACTGAAGTTCCAATATTACTCAGTGTTTAGCGAGCAGTTAATCTGACTAAAGGTTGACAATCTAAATTAATTTATGACCGAGACTCAAAATTTGGTGAATTCAAAAATTTCTGATATTATCCTAACACCACAGGGCTTTGTAAAAACAATAAATGGCATGCCCATGCACTCTGCCTCAAGCCAGGACTCATGGAACTCCGTGTTCAACAAGTACTGCAAGAAATCCCTTTCACGTGCCTTAAGTAGTCTATGGAGAGGGAGCATAGACACTGGGGTCATCCTACAGTCACCAAAAACAACAGACATAGCCCCACTCCACAAAGGTGGCAGTAAAGCAATTGCAAAGAATTCCAGACCGATAGCACTAACGTCCCACATTATAAAACTCTTTGAAATAGTTCTAAGAAGAAAGATCGCTACCCACTTAGATACCCATCAGTTGCACAACCCGGGGCAGAACGGGTTTAGAGCAAGTCGCTCCTGCCTGTCCCAACTACTGGACCACTATGACATGGTTTTGGATGATCTGGAGGAAAAAACAAAATGCAGATGTAGTATACACAGACTTTGCGAAAGCCTTCGACAAGTGTGATGATGTAATAGCGCACAAAATGCATGATAAAGGAATAACAGGAAAAGTGGGTAGATAGATCTATAACTTCCTTAAGAATTAGAACACAAAGAGTAATAGTAAACAGAGTAAAGGCCGAGATAACTACAGTGAAAAGCTCTGTTCCACAAGGTACAGTACTTTCTCCCATCCTTTTCCTCATCCTCATATCTGACATAGACAGAGATGTAAGCCACAGCACCAAGTCCTCCTTTGCGGATGATACCCGATACTGTCATCCATCGAAGACACTGTAAATCTCTAAGTGAACATCAACGAAATCTTTCACTGGGTCGCAGAAAACAATCTGAAGTTCATTGAAGACAGATTTCAATTACTCCATTATGGGAAAACTCGGGGAAATTAAAATTGTATCGGAGTATAAAACAAATTTCAACACAAAACAGAGCAACAAACTAATGTGAAGGACCTGGGAGTAATAATGCCAGAGGATCTCACTTTCAAAGATAACAATGTATCTACCACATCAGCTAGGAAAATGATAGGATGGATAACAAGAACCTTCAAAACTAGAGATGCCAAGCCCCTGATGATTCTCTTCAGACTGCTTGTTCTTCCTAGACTGGAATATTTCTGTACACGAGCGGCCCCCTACAAGGCAGGTGAAATTGCAGACCTGGAGAATATACAGAGAATATACTGGGAACAGTTGAAGTCCTTTGATTTGAACCCCCTGGATAGCAGGCAAGAAAGATGCATGATAATATACACATGGAAAATCCTAGAGGGACTAGTCCCCAACCTGCACACGAAAATCACTTCCTACGAAAGCAAAAGACTCGGTAGAAGAATCAACATTCCTCTGGCTGTCTTCAAGAAGCTGAACAGGCAGCTACAGTACCTGACCAGCCAAGCTGTGGTTTATACGTTGGTTTACATGCGGCCAGCAGTAACAGCCTGGTGGATCAGACCCTGATCCATCACAAAGCCTGGTCATGGACCGGATCGCGGGGGCGCTGACCCCCGAAACCCTCCCTCACAGTAAACAGGTGATATCACAATACGCAAAACAACCTCAGTGAAAAATAGTGAAATTCCAAGCGATTTCGTGATTTCTCACATCATCAAGGGCCTGTAATAATAACAGAACAGCAGAAGACTTATAAGGTAGAGATATCACCTCACATACGACATTACACCCACCTCATTATGATGTGGGTGAGATGGTCCAGGACTTGTCAAACACAGCTTAAATTCATTCCAAGATTTTATTAATTTTCAGTGAATCTAATCTATACAACGCTAAACCAATATTCGTATTAAAATCAAAACTATTTGTTATGAAGCTTAATTCAATTATATTTCTCTCGACCACAGACCTGCTTGATACAACTTTCTCGCCCTTTTGAAAATCAACTGGAAGGTTATAATCTCTCACATGAGACTCTTGCCCTCTTCTAATGCTATATTTATATTGTGATCATAGTTCAGCTAAGAACCGTTAAACAGTCATTCATCTGACTGTTATATTATTATTATTATAATCAAGGGGGAAGCGCTAAACCCGGAGGATTTTACAACGCCTGGGGGGGGATGTGGAAGGCATTCAGGCTTAATTCGGGGAACTGAAGCACAGATCCAATTCCCTAAATCAAGAGTCCCTCACCAACATCAAGGAACCTTCCTTGAGGGGTCTGACTCTTATAGCAACAGATATATGCAGGGATTTTTAGAGGTTGGGCGCCCCTACACTGAAAATAAAAGTAACGTCTGAACCTAAACAAACTTACTTATTTACTTACTTATTTACTTATTTATTTACTTATTTACTAATTACAGACGACACTGGCACAACAGACATTACACAGACTACAGCACGCGCACCAAGGGACAGAAAATATCGTTCTGTTTGTGGGTTGGACAACAGGAGTCAACAGTTCCGGTGTGGGAGATGCTGGCAAGATAAGGCTGGGTGGTGGGGGGACCGACCCCCCCAGAAGACCCGGGTTTACATCCCGGTAACAGTGGGAGAGACTGATGACGGTCACCCCGTGGCTCACCACCTCGCTACAACAAGCATTTTCATATTTTTTGTCGCGAGTGTACGTACGTACATACCTGTATGCTTGTGTACGTGCGTGCCTACATGCGTATTTACGTACGTGCGTGCCCGCATGCATATGTACGTGGGAAGGAGCGCGTGTGTACTTACATGTAAGTGGTTGCAGGGGTTGTGTGTGTGTGTGTGTACTCACCTAGTTGAGGTTGCAGGGGTCGATCCCTAGCTCCTGGCCCCGCCTTTTCACTGGTCGCTACTAGGTCACTCTCCCTGAACCGTGCGCTTTATCATACCTCTGCTTAACGCTATGTATGGATCCTGCCTCCACTATATCGCTTCCCAAACTATTCCACTTCCTGACTACTCTGTGGCTGAAGAAATACTTCCTAACATCCCTGTGATTCATCTGTGTCTTCAACTTCCAACTGTGTCCCCTTGTTGCTGTGTCCCATCTCTGGAACATCCTGTCTCTGTCCACCTTGTCAATTCCTCTCAGTATTTTGTATGTCGTTATCATGTCCCCCCTATCTCTCCTGTCCTCCAGTGTCGTCAGGTCGATTTCCCTTAACCTCTCCTCGTAGGACATACCTCTTAGCTCTGGGACTAGTCTTGTTGCAAACCTTTGCACTTTCTCTAGTTTCTTGACGTGCTTGGCTAGGTGTGGGTTCCAAACTGGTGCCGCATACTCCAATATGGGCCTAACGTACACGGTGTACAGGGTCCTGAACGATTCCTTATTAAGATGTCGGAATGCTATTCTGAGGTTTGCTAGACGCCCATATGCTGCATCAGTTATTTGGTTGATGTGCGCTTCAGGAGATGTGCCTGGTGTTATACTCACCCCAAGATCTTTTTCCTTGAGTGAGGTTTGTAGTCTCTGGCCCCCTAGACTGTACTCCGTCTGCGGTCTTCTTTGCCCTTCCCCAATCTTCATGAGTTTGCACTTGGTGGGGTTGAACTCCAAGACCCAATTGCTGGACCAGGTCTGCAGCCTGTCCAGATCCCTTTGTAGTTCTGCCTGGTCTTCGATCGAATGAATTCTTCTCATCAACTTCACGTCATCTGCAAACAGGGACACTTCGGAGCCTATTCCTTCCGTCATGTCGTTCACAAATACCAGAAACAGCACTGGTCCTAGGACTGACCCCTGTGGGACCCCGCTGGTCACAGGCGCCCACTCTGACACCTCGCCACGTACCATGACTTGCTGCTGTCTTCCTGACAAGTGTTCCTGGATCCATTGTAGTGCCTTCCCTGTTATCCCTGCTTGGTCCTCCAGTTTTTGCACTAATCTTTTGTGTAGAACTGTGTCAAACGCCTTCTTGCAGTCCTAGAAAATGCAATCCACCCACCCCTCTCTCTCGTCTTACTGCTGTCACCATGGTATAGAACTCCAGTAGGTTTGTGACACAGGATTTCCCGTCCCTGAAACCATGTTGGCTGCTGTTGATGAGATCATTCCTTTCTAGGTGTTCCACCACTCTTCTCCTGATAATCTTCTCCATGACTGCATACTATACATGTCAGTGACACTGGTCTGTAGTTTAGTGCTTCATGTCTGTCTCCTTTTTTAAAGATATTGTGTGTGTGTGTGTGTGTGTGTGTGTGCACAAATTTATTTGCAGTTGCAGAAGTCGAGTTTCAGCTCCTGGGCCTCCTCTTGCCGCCTGCAGTACTGACTTCCCAGCCTCCTGGACCCTGTTGTACTTAGTCTTAAAACTATGTATGGAGCCTGCTGCTACTACTACAAGGTTATCCTGCTTTCTGGTCACCGTCAGGCTGAAGAAATACTTCCTGACATCCTGGTGTGCCCTCGTGCACCAGTTTCAAGCACCTTTAACAGTCTATCACTGTCTACTCTATCGATTCCCTTTGAGTATTTTTTTATATGCCTTAATCATGTCTCCCTTGGTTCTTCTATCACCTACTGTCGTCAGTCACAGGTCACTGTCCATACCTCTGGTACTAGTCCTCACAGGTCACTGTCCATACCTCTGGTACTAGTCCTCACAGGTCACTGTCCGTACCTCTGGTACTAGTCCTCACAGGTCACTGTCCATACCTCTGGTACTAGTCCTCACAGGTCAATGTCCATACCTCTGGTACTGTCCTCATAGGTCCCTGTCCATACCTTTAGTACCAGTCCTCACAGGTCACTGTCCATACCTCTGGTACTAGTCCTCACAGGTCACTGTCCACACTTCTGGTACTAGTCCTCACAGGTCACTGTCCACACTTCTGGTACTAGTCCTCACAGGTCACTGTCCATACCTCTGGTACTAGTCCTCACAGGTCACTGTCCATACCTCTGGCACTAGTCCTCACAGGTCACTATCCATACCTCTGGTACTAGTCCTCACAGGTCACTGTACATACCTCTGGTACTAGTCCTCACAGGTCACTGTACATACCTCTGGTACTAGTCCTCACAGGTCACTGTCCATACCTCTGGTACTAGTCCTCACAGGTCACTGTCCATACCTCTGGTACTAGTCCTCACAGGTCACTGTCCATACCTCTGGTACTAGTCCTCACAGGTCACTGTCCACACTTCTGGTACCAGTCCTCACAGGTCACTGTACATACCTCTGGTACTAGTCCTCACAGGTCACTGTACATACCTCTGGTACTAGTCCTCACAGGTCACTGTACATACCTCTGGTACTAGACTCTTAACACTTCTCAACTTTCTCCACACTCTCGATGCTCTTAATTTCATGTGGATTCTATGCTGGCATTGAACTATGGCCCTAACATATGTTGCACAGAGTCCTGAATGATATTAAGACTAGCGAAGGGTACTCTTAGAGTTGCCAAAGAAGTGTTTGCTGCAAAGGGTTATTCAACTGATGAGCACCTCTGGTGATATGCTCGGTGTAATGTTCACGACTGGATCTTTCTCCTGAAGTTTAATTCCAGTAGCCACTTGTCTGACCAGTCCTGCAGGTCTATTTGTAGTCTTTGACCTTGTCATTTTTTTTTCTTGGTTACTGATTTTACATCTGCAAACAGGGACACGTACAACTCTTATTACCAATGAAATGTTCGGTAAATTTACACAGATGCATCTCATGTAACATTTTATTATGGCAACGTTTCGCTCTCCAGGAGCCTTGCCAAAACGTTGCCACAATAAAATGTCACATTAGTTGCATCTGCGTCCATTTACCTATTTTATTTACGTAAACCAGAAACAGTATGGGTCCCAACACTGATACTTGTGGAACCCCACTAATTACACTTGCCCACACTGACTCTTCTCGGAATCACTCCGTCTGCTTCCCATAACGTATTCTGATACACTGTAGTGCCTGCCCTGTTATACCTGTGTGCTCATCTGTCCCAGTCTGTACTGTATCTAATGTAATGTAGTTTAGCAGCACACGAATATGTAGTCTGTATCTCTCTCTCTCTCTCTCTCTCTCTGTGTGTGTGTGTGTGTGTGTGTGTGTACTCACCTATTTGTACTCACCTATTTGTGGTTGCAGGGGTCGATACATAGCTCCTGGCCCCGCCTCTTCACTGATTGCTACTAGGTCCTCTCTCTCCCTGCTCCATGAGCTTTATCATACCTCGCCTTAAAACTATGTATGGTTCCCGCCTCCATTACTTCACTTTCTAGGCTATTCCACGGCTTCACTACTCTATGACTGAAGAAATACTTCCTAACATCCCTTTGATTCATCTGAGTCTTCAACTTCCAATTGTGACCTCTTGTGTCTGTGTCCCATCTCTGGAACATCCCGTCTTTGTCTACCTCGTCTATTCAGCGCAGTATTTTGTATGTCGTTATCATGTCTCCCCTGACCCTCCTGGCCTCCAGTGTCGTCAGGCCGATTTCCCTCAACCGTTCTTCGTAGGACAATCCCCGTAGCTCTGGGACTAGTCTTGTTGCAAACCTTTGCACTTTCTCTAATTTCTTGACGTGCTTGACTAGGTGTGGATTCCAAACTGGTGCTGCATACTCCAGTATGGGCCTGACGTAAATGGTATACAGAGTCTTGAACGAATCCTTACTGAGGTATCGGAACGCTATCCGTAGGTTTGCCAGGCGCCCGTATGCTGCAGCAGTTATCTGATTGATGTGCGCCTCAGGAGATATGCTCGGTGTTATACTCACCCCCAGATCTTTTTCCTTGAGTGAGGTTTGCAGACTTTGGCCATCCAAACTATATTGTGTCTGCGGTCTTCTTTGCCCTTCCCCAATCTTTATGACTTTGCATTTGGCAGGGTTAAACTCAAGGAGCCAATTGCTGGACCAGGCTTGTAGCCTGTCCAGGTCTCTTTGTAGTCCTGCCTGATCCTCATCCGATTTGATTCTCATTAACTTCACATCATCCGCAAACAAGGACACTTCCGAGTCTATCCCTTCCGTTGTCATTCACATATACCAAGAACAGCACAGGTCCTAGGACTGACCCCTGTGGAACCCCGCTTGTCACAGGCGCCCACTCTGACACCTCGTCACGTACCATGACTCGTTGTTGCCTCCCTGTCAGGTATTCTCTGATCCATTGCAGTGCCTTTCCTGTTATGTGTGCCTGATCCTCTAGCTTTTGCAGTAACCTTTTGTGAGGAACTGTGTCGAAGGCCTTCTTGCAGTCCAAAAAAATGCAGTCGATCCACCCCTCTCTCTCTCTTGTCTTACTTCTGTCACCTTGTCATAAAACTCTAGTAGGTTTGTGACACAGGATTTTCCCTCCCTGAAACCATGCTGGTTGTCAATTATACACTTGTTCCTTTCCAGGTGCTCCACCACTCTCCTCCTGATGATCTTCTCCATGACCTTGCATACTATACACGTTAGTGATACAGGTCTGTAGTTTAGTGCCTCATGTCTGTCTCCCTTTTTAAAAATTGGGACTACATTTGCCATCTTCCATACCTCGGGGAGTTGCCCAGTTTCAAATGATGTGTTGAAGATCTTTGTTAATGACACACACAATATGTCTGCTCCCTCTTTAAGGACCCATGGAGAGATGTTGTCCGGTCCCACCGCCTTTGAGGTGTCAAGTTCACATAGCAGCTTCTTCACCTCCTCCTTGGTTATATGTACCTCATCCAGCACTTGCTGGTGTACCCCCCTGCTCTGATTTCCTGGAGTCCTACTGGTTTCCACTGTACATACTTCTTTAAATCTCGTGTTGAGCTCCTGACATACCTCCCGGTCGTTTCTTGTGAATTCCCCATCACCCTTCCTCAGTCTGATTACCTGGTCCTTGACTGTTGTTTTCCTCCTGATGTGGCTGTACAACAGCTTCGGGTCAGTCTTGACTTTCGATGCTATGTCATTTTCGTATTGCCGCTGAGCCTCCCTTCTTATCTGTGCATATTCGTTTCTGGCTCTTCGGCTAATCTCTTTATTTTCCTGAGTTCTCTGTCTTCTGTACCTTTTCCATTCTCTAGTACACCTAGTTTTTGCCTCCCTACACCTTTGGGAGAACCAAGGACTCATTCTGTTCTTCCCATTATTTCTGTTTCCCTTGGGAACAAACCTCTCCTCTGCCTCCTTGCATTTTGTTGCCACATAGTCCATCATTTCTTGTACTGGTTTTCCTGTCAGTTCCCTCTCCCACTGAATGTCTTGAAAGAAGTTCCTCAAGCCTGAGTAGTTCCCCCTTTTGTAGTTTGGTTTTTCCCACCCTATTCCTGCTACTCTCTCCACTTGGAGCTCAACTATGTAGTCGAAGCACAGAACCACATGATCACTAGCTCCCAGGGGCCTTTCATACATGATATCCTCGATGTCAGAACTACTCAAGGTGAATACAAGGTCCGTCTTGCTGGTTCATTCTCTCCTCTCTCTCTGGTAGTGTCTCTAACATGTTGATGCATGAGGTTTTCCAGTACCACATCCATCATCTTGGCTCTCCATGTTTCGGGACCCCCATGGAGCTCCAGGTTTTCCCAGTCAATCTCCTTGTGATTGAAATCACCCATAACTTTGCTCCCCCCATGTGTGCTCTCCTGGCCACCTCGGCTAGTGTGTCGACCATTGCTCTGTTGCTCTCATCGTATTCTTCTCTTAGCCTCCTGCAGTTCTGTGGTGGGTTGTACATTACTGCAATTATCACCTTATGTCCCTCAGACTGGATTGTTCCTACTAAGTAGTCCCTTTCGCCCGTGCCATCCATTCCTTCCATTTTCTCAAACCCCCACTGGTTTTTAATGAGCAGTGCAACTCCTCCCCCTCTGTCTTTCCTGAGAATTTGATATCCGGATGGAAAGATTGAATCTGTTATTATTCTGGTGAGTTTGTTTCTGTGAGTGCTATTATGTCTGGGGATGTCTCCTGTGTGTGTGTGTGTGTGTGTGTGTGTTTTGTTGCCTTGTTACAAAATTCCAGCAGGTTTTCTGAATAATTAGACACATGTGCAACATCTGGGTATCTTTATTGTAGACGTTTCGCCAACCAGTGGCTTTATCAATGCAAATTCAAGGATATAACTAGAAGACAGTTGAACTATATACAAAATATGAAATAATCAGTCCCTCAGCCTTGGAGTTGGGAAGAGCACGGTAGTCTTGAAGGGTGTCTAATTCTTCATCTTGTCTGTATTGTATATCATGTATATACAGCTTAATGCTTCCTATATCTCTTCTTAAATATCTGGACTACATTTGCGGTCTTCCGGATCTCTGGTACTTGCCCCGTATTCACTGACTTACTGTAGATACAGCTAGCAGTTTGAGCAGCGCGTGTGCACCCTCTCGTAGACACTTCTCTTGTACACGGATCATTCAAGAGTTTCTTCACAGCTACGGACATCACATGATGATCAAATTGTCCATATATTGGAATATTTACACCATTCTTTGGAAAGTTGAAGAGGGGCCTGGAATATATTATGTGCAAAAGCCCATAAAGAGAATGTCATTTTGAGGATACGGTAATGGTCTGAAGTGCTCGAAAAGGTAGTTAAGTAAGTTTGTATAGGCACATGTACACAAAAGCACAATTATTATACATAGCGTAAATCACCTGGGATAACTCCCACAAAATTAGTAAGACAAAGTAACTTATTTCCATTGTTAATGGCGCTCGTGTAGTCGAAAGGCACTGAAACGCAATTAACCAACCGTCTAACAACGAGGTGGCTGAGAACGATGCTGCAAATGTTGAAATGTGAGCGCTCATCACTAGTGCTGCAGGAATGGGTCGCCTGACATACGTGGGTTAGGTAAGGTTGGTCAGGAAACAGGACAAGTGTTTCTTGACGTGGGTCTTAGTCACATGATGACCCACCGCTGGAGCTTTTGGTCATCTGACCGAGGCCTTCCGCTGACTCACTCCTCCACCCCTTTAAAAATCATAGTTATTATTATAACCATTAGTGTGTCATACGTATATCTGCTTGCTGAAGACTTGTTAGCAACGCTTGTATCCGGAGCACACAGAGGGAAGATACTCGGGTTTTACGTAAAAAAAAAACCACGATCGTGCAGCCATGCTTGGCGGCCCTGTGGGGGGCCAGGAGAGGGGGAGTCTTAACGGAGTGGGGGAGAAGAGAGGGGGGAGGGGGAAGCGTGAGGGAGTGGGGAGTGTGGTGCTGTGTTTGCCCCTAACCCTACGCACTCTTCTACCCTTGGTTGTGTGATCCAAAGAAACTCGTTCACCATCATTCAGTCAACAGCTGTCGTGCCAGAAGCATGTAGTTCATACGACTCTCCTCATTGTAACAACCACAACACCATCCTTCAGAGTGCTGGCACTGTTCTTCCCGCCTCCACACCATCCTTCAGAGTGCTGGCACTGTTCTTCCCGCCTCCACACCATCCTTCAGAGTGCTGGCACTGTTCTTCCCGCCTCCACACCATCCTTCAGAGTGCTGGCACTGTTCTTCCCGCCTCCACAACACCATCCTTCACAATGTATGGTCTGTATGTGTGTGTGGCGCATGTGTGTACTCATCTATATGTAGTTGCAGGGGTCGATGAGTATGACAGGAGAAATAGGAGGAGGATTAGGACCGGGGGTTTCCGGAGAGTCACTTTGCAGCCCCTGACGTACACTTGCCACATCTGCTGGTATTTTGGTTCATGTACAGTGTACTAATGTACAACAATGCCGTAGCCTCTCATGAACACTTACCACACCTGCTGGTGTTCTGGTTCATGGAGAACACCAGTTCTGAATCCTCCTTGACAGTGACCCAAAACTCTGTCAAGAATCTATATAGCAGCCTACATTCTCCTAACAGTAATTTACAATCTTAGTGAAAATTATGACTACAAATGGTTATAACAATGACCATAATTTTTAAAAGGGTGAACCGGTAAGCCAGCGGAAAGCCTCGGTCAGAGAACCAAAAGCTCCAATGGCGGGTCATCAAGAAACACTTGTTCTGTTTCCTGACAAACCTTACCTAACCCTAGTAAAAAAATGATCGTGGTCCTAAAAAAAATAAGACATTCGAGAGGGTAACTGACAATGTTTTATTAACGTGACTGATAAAGAAGAATCACAATGAATATCCCTAAGAAGCAAAGCAGGTAATAAAGACGTGGATGCTGGTATGATCAGAGATGTGTTAGTAAAGATTGGTATCCCTGGCACTGGAGGGTTTGAAGACACGTGCAACATCTGGGTATCTTTATTTGTAGACGTTTCGCCATCCAGTGGCTTTATTAATACAAGGGCACAGTGTGAAAACTATAACGGGCTATTTGGTAGCTGTAGCGGGTTGTGAATGATACGTCTTCGGAGGCTTCTTACTTTATTGATAACTAGTGTTGGGTTACACAGGCTTGTGTGTTTGTGCCCATGGCCCGGGCAGGGCCATGCCCACGAGAGAGAGCTGGGAGGCCTTGTGTGTTGATGCCAGGCCGCTGTGAGAGTGAGGGCGAGGCAAGTCTGGGCATACTGAAGTGGCAAGGCCTAGGTGGCAGCACCAGCATAGCGCGAAATATGAACTAAGCTGGCAGACAGCATGGGCTGTCTGTGCAGACAGTACAGGCTGTCTACAAAACTCTAGAACTACATACACAAGATGAGGTAATCAGTCCATCAGTCTTGGAGTTGGTGAAGACCACCGTGGTCTTGCAGGGTTTGAAAAAGCTTCTGAGACCTCAGTCTTGGAGTTGGTGAAGACCACCCTGGTCTTACAGGGTTTGCAAAAGCTTCTGAGACCTCAGTCTTGGAGTTGGTGAAGACCACCGTGGTCTTGCAGGGTTTGAAAAAGCTTCTGAGACCTCAGTCTTGGAGTTGGTGAAGACCACCGTGGTCTTGCAGGGTTTGAAAAAGCTTCTGAGACCTCAGTCTTGGAGTTGGTGAAGACCACCCTGGTCTTACAGGGTTTGCAAAAGCTTCTGAGACCTCAGTCTTGGAGTTGGTGAAGACCACCGTGGTCTTGCAGGGTTTGAAAAAGCTTCTGAGATCTGGGTGACTGATGATAGACTACATTTTATGATGAACAAAATGGCACAATACCGTGACTGGAATAATACATAAATACCCCGCACATAGGAGAAAGAAGCATATTACAACGTTTGGGTCCGACTTTGAGCATTTACAAGTAAATGGTCCAAGTCGGACCGAAACGTTGTAATATGCTCCTCTCCTCCTATGTGTGGGTTATGTGTGTATTTTATAACGATACTCTGGTTGTAGACGGTTTCTGCATTGTCTTGGTGACCGTGAGTGATGACACTTCTGCCTCACACAGGAAAGTTGCAGTAAATGTGCAACTCTTGGGTATCTTTATTGAGGAAATGTTTCGCCATACAGTGGCTTCATCAGTCCATACAAAGAATAAACTTGAAGAACAGGAGGAGAATGAGGTAAGCAGTCCCTGTTCTTCAAGTTTATCCTCTGTATGGACTGATGAAGCCACTGTGTGGCGAAACGTTTCCTCAATAAAGATACCCAAGAGTTGCACATGTGTCTAATTTAACAACGTGTCGGTTGTTTGAACCATTCATCTACAAAGTTGCAGTAGACGGTAGGAGCACTTTCACCTCCAAGAACCTGCTTTTCTTTCCAAACTTTGATCCTGAATGAACTCTGATTCTTTTTCGCCTTTTGTAATCTCGAGGAACGGTTCCTGTAGCTTGTTGATGTTAGGAATAACGTCAGGTGGTTCTAAGGATCAGTGTTGAAGGGGATTGTTACCCAAGTATATCCCATCGCTTTCTCGCTGGGATACAGAATCTAAGTGAACACAAATAGGAAGCTCGTCTATCTGGCGCTCACCAGACGGAGGATCGAGCCTCCACCACGTCTTGCACTGAACGACCCACATGGGTCGTTCAGTGCAATAAAATGATCAAACTCTGTGATCACCTGGAAAATCTCTTCCAGGATTGTGCTTGGCACCTGGATGATGACTGAAAATGTCTGGTCATCCAGCAGTGCACTCAAGGATGGTTTATGATCCTGTCTATCAAGCTTCAATTTTACTATTCCACAACCTTAATTCCCCCCCCCTTTTAATACTGTTACTTTCTCTGGCAGCTCAACTTACCCCTGGTATTAAACTTGCACTGAAATGTTCAATCTCAGCCAAAATATCGGCAAGATACGTCACTTGTATCATCCATATTTCATGTGAGAATCTGGAGATCACGATTCTTCTCAACCAAAAATATCGCAGTCTCCTTCCGGATTTCGGGCAATGGTTGGAGCACCTTCCCTGGTGACGCCCATTTATCTCTCGGTGACACAACAGACGCACACGTTCCCAATCAAAATCACAACACGTGTGAGCGAATATCCTGGAGTTAATTTTAAGAGCTCTTGCATTAATGAAATTAACGAGCTGTTTGACCTCCATCACATTCTGCAACTCACCTGACAACCTCTGAGAAGTAAGATTTCCATGGCGAAATTGGTATAAAATAAAGACAAGTTGAAGATTAAGACACATATGCAACAGTTGGGTATCTTTATTGATGAAACGTTTCGCCTACACAGTAGACTTCTTCAGTCAAATATAAAGGGAGCAGTAGTAATGAAATAAAGGTGACGTAATCAGTCCGTCAACCTTGGAGGAAAAAGTATTTGAGGTGGTCAGTCCCTCAGCCTGGAGGAGAGTTCTTGTATTGAATTTTAACCAAAATTTCCAGGAATGATGTAACTAATTTGAAAAGAATACACAAACAACTACTTAACAGTAGTTACGAAGTAACACCAGTGGTGGTAGTACTGGTGGTAGTAGTAGTAGTAGTAGTACTGGTGGTAGTAGTAGTAGTAGTAGTACTGGTGGTAGTAGTCGTAGTAGTAGTAGTAGTAGTAGTAGTAAATAAAATCGTACAGTCCTTTTGCGACTCAATTCCAATGGCTTGTGTCCCAATGTTGGGTGACAACCCAGAGACTAGTGCTGTAGTGTGTTTATAAGCTTTTATAAGGTGAGGGGGGGAAGGGTAGATGAGAGGTAGATATTGAGAGAGGGGAAGATAACACTCCCCTTCACTCCCATCACAGAACAATCCCATCGCCCACACGCTTGAGGGAGTCTGTTATTACCCTCTCTTAATCCCTCAAACACCTGCTGCTGCCTCCGTTGTACAGGACCAATCCCCCCAAAACTCCTGCCCCCTCAAACAAGCACGGTTTTAGCGCTTTCATAATGATAGATTGGTAAGAAGAGCTACTGACTAATCAGAGGACTGGTCAGATGACCTGCTGACTGACCAGATAATTGGTCTGCTGTCCTGCTCACTGACCAGATAATTGGTCAGCTGTCCTACTGACTGACCAGATAACTGGTCAGCTAAACTAATGACTGACTAGATAATTGGTCAACTGACATACTGACCGAGCAATTAATTGGTCAGCTGACCTGCTGACTATACTGCTCAACTTCTTACCTGTATTCCAGATTCTTCAAGACTACGGTGGTCTTCACCAACGCCAAGGCTGAAGGACTGATTACCTCATCTTTTGCATGCAATTCTACAGTCTTCCAACTATGTCCTTCAACTTGTAATGATAACACCACTGGATTGCGAAACATCTACATTAAAGATGAATGATTTAGAAAACCTACAATTTCATGAATAAGTCATCTGTGCAATAAAGATACCCACCTACCAGTGGCTATGCCCTTGTCCGCTACCCGTCCCTTTACACCCGACGATTAGTATATAAGCGCCAGCCTCCCTGTCTGTGCTCCAGAATATACACGACTACGGTGTTCTTCACACCAACTCCAAGACTGAGGGACTGATTACCCCATCTTTTGCATACAGTTCTACAGTCTTCCCATTATGTCCTCGTATTTGTACTGATAAAGAAACTGGATGGCGAAACGTTTACAATAAAGATACTCAGATGTTGCCTATGTGTCTAACTCATCGATTACATTTTCTCGTCTCGCGCCACAGTTACACATCCTCTCCAAATAAAATATTTCTCTAAAAACAAATTATCTTTGATATGCCACAAGACTCGCTTGTAAGTCGCTTGTTTTATGCCCAGGTTAACATGGCTATGACAGGAAGGTCGGGGAAAAACACATTTATTGAAGGAAACATTTAGCCAGGAGTGACTTCTTCAGTCCTAATACAGAGTATCTTAGACACAAGTATATATAGTGGCAGTAGTCAGGTGGACAGCAGCCGCGGGAGGGTAGTGGTAGTAGCAGCAGGAATAATAGTAGTAGTAGGAATAGTGGTAGTAGGAACAGTAGTAGAAGTAGTAGGAATAGTGGTAGTAGGAACAGTAGTAGGAATAGTGGTAGTAGGAACAGTAGTAGGAATAGTGGTAGTAGGAACAGTAGTAGGAATAGTGGTAGTAATAGTAGTAAGAGCAATAGTACTAATAGTAGTAATAGTAGTATAGTAGTAGTAATAGTAGCAGTAGTAATTAGTAGTAATAGTAATAATAGTAGTAATAATAGTAGTAATAATAGTAGTAGTAACAGTAGTAGTAATAGCAGTAGTAGTAGTAATAGCAGTAGTAGTAGTAATAGCAGTAGTAGTAGTAGTAGAAATAGCAGTAGTAGTAGTAATAGCAGTAGTAGTAGTAATAGCAGTAGTAGTAGTAGTAATAGCAGTAGAAGACCCGGGCCGGGAGAATACCGGCGAATAAAAAAAAATAGCAGTAGTAGTAGTAATAGCAGTAGTAGTAGTAGCAGCAGCAGTAGTAACAGTAACAATAGTAGTAGTAACAGTGGTAATAAAATAAACCAATGGTTACAATGGTCTCCAGAATGGGTAACATCCCGTTTATCAGCAATTTAGATACAGTGTAACTAGCTGATTTTTTCAGGCTCGTGTTAGTGAGCAGAGAAGTGCAGCCACTAGACACTTCCGTCGCCTTAAATCTTCTTTCTTAATGACTAATCTAACCTCACTGAACTTCATGGCAGAAGAGCAAGTGTACAACATTAGTGAGGGGACATGAGCTAGAGTTCGCCACAGCCACGTTGACGGGAGGTTCTTATTTGTAAAAACTTGAATCTGTGGTCACAGTGGTGGCCCATGCTAACCTCCCTATAGTGTATAAATATACCTAGTTGAATGTTATTGTAGCCAGCGGGTCCAGTGGTTAACGCATTGGCCTCGAGTTTTACGAGTCACTCGCCATGGGTTCAAATCCCACCCGTTCCGTGGTTTATTAATAAGAAGTATTTATTATCTGGCAACCTCCAAGGGGACAATCAACAACAAACTCTTGTAAATGATGTAACGGAGTACTGTTGCACTTTATTTGCTGTTATTCTATGCCAGCTGCTAAGTGGAGAAATTAAGACACTTGTGCAACACTTGGGAATCTTTATTATGGAAACGTTTCGCCACGGAGTGGCTTCATCAGTCTAATACAGAGAAAAGTGATTGAAGCTCAGGAGCATGAGGTAATCAGTCCCTCAGCCTTACTGACGAAACGTTTCCATAATAAAGATACCCAAGTGTTGTACATTCTTCATCTTGTCGGTATTGTATAACATTCTACACACAGGAATAAATTTAATAACTGCTAATTTTCCTTACAAGGGGGCTGAGCCCCCCTTTGTCTCCACCAGTGACACACCTGGACACAGAAAGGATCAATTAAAGGTCTGATAAAGCGATGCAGACTAACATAAGCTTTAATCGATACTCACTAAGCTGATTATTCCTTGACCTTGCTGCTATATGGAGGGTTGGAGGGAGGGGACGAATGAAGGAGGGGGAAAGCAGAGGGGAAGGGAGAGGAGGCAGGAAGGAAAGAGGCAGGAGGGAAAGAGGGAGGAGGAATGATTGAGGGAGGATGAATGATTGAAGGAGGGGGAGTGGAATGAGATGGAAGGTTGGAGAGAGGGAGAGAGATGAAGGGAAGATTAGACTAGAGGAAGAACAGGGAAAACTGGGGCAGGGAGAGCAGGGTAGACAGAAAAGGGGGGTGGGTAGGGAAGACTAAGGGAGTTTACCTGCAGTGTGTGACCCCCACGATTTTCCAGGTGTGAATTATGATGCATCTTTTTCACGATGGTTTCAAGGAATACAGGTTAAGGGACTCCAACCGTACCCAGTAATTTAGGTGCTTTATTGTACTTACACGTGCAGTGAAAGTTCTCTGTATATTCTCCAGGTCTGTAATATCACCTTCCTTCAAAGGGGTTATTGTACAGTAGTATTCCAGCCTAGAGATACCAAATGACTTAAAAGATCACTGGCTTGGCATCCCTTGTTTTGAAGGTTCTCATTACCCATCTATCATTTTCCTCGCAGTTGTGATAATGACATTGATGTCAGCCTTCAAAGTGAGATCTGACATTATCACTCCCAGGTCCTTCATGTTAGTTTTTCACTCTATTGAGCCAATTTTTCCGTAACACAAGTTACTGAAATTTGTCCTCACTGAACATCGTATTGTTTTCTGCGGCTCACTGGAAGACTTTGTTTATATCAGTTTAAATATTTGCTATGTCCTCAATGTCACTCTCATGCAGATTCTAGTATTGTCTGCAGAGGATGATATAGTACTGTGATTTATGTCTCTACGTATGTGAATGAGGATAAGGATGAGGGCGAGTACTGTCCTTGTCTGTGTATGAGAATGAGGAAAATAATGGGGCCGAGTACTGTGTCTTGGGATATATAGCTGTTCACTGTAGCCGCCTCTAACTGAACTCTCTTACCCTTTGTGTTCTATTTGTTAAACAGTTGTGTTCTATTTGTGTTCTATTTGTTAGAAAGTTGAAAATTCATCTGGTTACTTATGCAACTATTTCTTTGGCACACATTTTGTGCGCTATTACACCATGATCGCACTTGTCGAAGGTTTTTATAAAGTCTGTGTAAACTACATTTACATCCTCTTTGTCCTCCGGTGCATCCAAGACCTTGTCATAGTGGTCCAGTAGTTGTGAGAGGCAGGAGCGACCATCCAAGACCATGTCATAGTGGTCCAGTAGTTGTGAGAGGCAGGAGCGACCATCCAAGACCATGTCATAGTGGTCCAGTAGTTGTGACAGGCAGGAGCGACCATCCAAGACCTTGTCATAGTGGTCCAGTAGTTGTGAGAGGCAGGAGCGACCATCCAAGACCATGTCATAGTGGTCCAGTAGTTGTGAGAGGCAGGAGCGACCATCCAAGACCATGTCATAGTGGTCCAGTAGTTGTGAGAGGCAGGAGCGACCATCCAAGACCATGTCATAGTGGTCCAGTAGTTGTGAGAGGCAGGAGCGATCATCCAAGACCATGTCATAGTGGTCCAGTAGTTGTGAGAGGCAGGAGCGACCATCCAAGACCATGTCATAGTGGTCCAGTAGTTGTGAGAGGCAGGAGCGACCATCCAAGACCATGTCATAGTGGTCCAGTAGCTGTGAGAGGCAGGAGCGACCATCCAAGACCATGTCATAGTGGTCCAGTAGTTGTGAGAGGCAGGAGCGACCATCCAAGACCATGTCATAGTGGTCCAGTAGTTGTGAGAGGCAGGAGCGACCATCCAAGACCATGTCATAGTGGTCCAGTAGCTGTGAGAGGCAGGAGCGACCATCCAAGACCATGTCATAGTGGTCCAGTAGTTGTGAGAGGCAGGAGCGACCATCCAAGACCATGTCATAGTGGTCCAGTAGTTGTGAGAGGCAGGAGCGACCATCCAAGACCATGTCATAGTGGTCCAGTAGTTGTGAGAGGCAGGAGCGACCATCCAAGACCATGTCATAGTGGTCCAGTAGTTGTGAGAGGCAGGAGCGACCATCCAAGACCATGTCATAGTGGTCCAGTAGCTGTGAGAGGCAGGAGCGACCATCCAAGACCATGTCATAGTGGTCCAGTAGTTGTGAGAGGCAGGAGCGACCATCCAAGACCATGTCATAGTGGTCCAGTAGTTGTGAGAGGCAGGAACGACCATCCAAGACCATGTCATAGTGGTCCAGTAGTTGTGAGAGGCAGGAGCGACCATCCAAGATCATGTCATAGTGGTCCAGTAGTTGTGAGAGGCAGGAGCGACCATCCAAGACCATGTCATAGTGGCCCATTAGTTGTGAGAGGCAGGAGCGACCATCCAAGACCATGTCATAGTGGTCCAGTAGTTGTGAGAGGCAGGAACGACCATCCAAGACCATGTCATAGTGGTCCAGTAGTTGTGAGAGGCAGGAGCGACCATCCAAGACCATGTCATAGTGGTCCAGTAGTTGTGAGAGGCAGGAGCGACCATCCAAGATCATGTCATAGTGGTCCAGTAGTTGTGAGAGGCAGGAGCGACCATCCAAGACCATGTCATAGTGGTCCAGTAGTTGTGAGAGGCAGGAGCGACCATCCAAGACCACGTCATAGTGGCCCAGTAGTTGTGAGAGGCAGGAGCGACCATCCAAGACCATGTCATAGTGGTCCAGTAGTTGTGAGAGGCAGGAGCGACCATCCAAGACCACGTCATAGTGGCCCATTAGTTGTGAGAGGCAGGAGCGACCATCCAAGACCATGTCATAGTGGTCCAGTAGTTGTGAGAGGCAGGAGCGACCATCCAAGACCATGTCATAGTGGTCCAGTAGTTGTGAGAGGCAGGAGCGACCATCCAAGACCACGTCATAGTGGCCCATTAGTTGTGAGAGGCAGGAGCGACCATCCAAGACCATGTCATAGTGGTCCAGTAGTTGTGAGAGGCAGGAGCGACCATCCAAGACCATGTCATAGTGGTCCAATAGTTGTGAGAGGCAGGAGCGACCAAGACCATGTCATAGTGGTCCAGTAGTTGTGAGAGGCAGGAGCGACTATCCAAGACCATGTCATAGTGGCCCATTAGTTGTGAGAGGCAGAAGCGACCATCCAAGACCATGTCATAGTGGTCCAGTAGTTGTGAGAGGCAGGAACGACCATCCAAGACCATGTCATAGTGGTCCAGTAGTTGTGAGAGGCAGGAGCGACCATCCAAGACCATGTCATAGTGGTCCAGTAGTTGTGAGAGGCAGGAGCGACCATCCAAGATCATGTCATAGTGGTCCAGTAGTTGTGAGAGGCAGGAGCGACCATCCAAGACCATGTCATAGTGGTCCAGTAGTTGTGAGAGGCAGGAGCGACCATCCAAGACCACGTCATAGTGGCCCAGTAGTTGTGAGAGGCAGGAGCGACCATCCAAGACCATGTCATAGTGGTCCAGTAGTTGTGAGAGGCAGGAGCGACCATCCAAGACCACGTCATAGTGGCCCATTAGTTGTGAGAGGCAGGAGCGACCATCCAAGACCATGTCATAGTGGTCCAGTAGTTGTGAGAGGCAGGAGCGACCATCCAAGACCATGTCATAGTGGTCCAGTAGTTGTGAGAGGCAGGAGCGACCATCCAAGACCACGTCATAGTGGCCCATTAGTTGTGAGAGGCAGGAGCGACCATCCAAGACCATGTCATAGTGGTCCAGTAGTTGTGAGAGGCAGGAGCGACCATCCAAGACCATGTCATAGTGGTCCAATAGTTGTGAGAGGCAGGAGCGACCAAGACCATGTCATAGTGGTCCAGTAGTTGTGAGAGGCAGGAGCGACTATCCAAGACCATGTCATAGTGGCCCATTAGTTGTGAGAGGCAGAAGCGACCATCCAAGACCATGTCATAGTGGTCCAGTAGTTGTGAGAGGTAGGCGCGATCATCCAAGACCATGTCATAGTGATCCAGTAGTTGTGAGAGGCAGGAGCGACCATCCAAGACCATGTCATAGTGGTCCAGTAGTTGTGAGAGGCAGGAGCGACCATCCAAGACCATGTCATAGTGGTCCAGTAGTTGTGAGAGGCAGGAGCGACCATCCAAGACCATGCCATAGTGGTCCAGTAGTTGTGAGAGGCAGGAGCGACCATCCAAGACCATGTCATAGTGGCCCATTAGTTGTGAGAGGCAGAAGCGACCATCCAAGACCATGTCATAGTGGCCCATTAGTTGTGAGAGGTAGAAGCGACCATCCAAGACCATGTCATAGTGGCCCATTAGTTGTGAGAGGCAGAAGCGACCATCCAAGACCATGTCATAGTGACCCATTAGTTGTGAGAGGCAGGAGCGACCATCCAAGACCATGTCATAGTGGTCCAGTAGTTGTGAGAGGCAGAAGCAACCTGCTCATGTTGCCCTGGGTTGTGCAATTGTTGGGTATCCAAGTGGTTGACGATCTTGCTTCTTCAAACCCTTTCAAAGATTTTCATAATATGGGACGTTAGTTCTCAGTCTAGAATTCTTTGCTATTGTTTTACTGCCAACTTTATGGAGTGCGGCTATATCTGTTGTTTTTAGTGGCAGGGATGACCCCCGTGTCTAGACTCCCTCTACACAGAATATTTAAGGCACGTAATAAGGTTTTCTTGCAGTTCTGGGCCTGAAGTAGAGTGCATGGTCATGTTGTCAATGACTTTTTCGAAGTGGAAGATCAGGGAGAAAGACTGAGGGAAGGCCAGGGAGAAAAACTAAGGGATGGTCAGGGAGAAAGATGGCGGGAAGGTCACGGAGAAAAATTTTGGGAAGGTCACGGAGAAAATTTTTGGGAAGGTCAGGGAGAAAAAGCGAGGAGAGGATAGTGTGGGGGATAACAAAGGGGAGGCAGGGGGATTAGGTCCACTAAGGGTGGGGGGGCAGGGGTTGAAGGGGAACATTGCTAGGGGTTCAAAGGGAGGGGGGTAGATCCCCTTCAGGATATGGGGGGGAGGAACTTTTCCTGGGGTTCAAAGGACTAATTGGGGTGACAAGAGGGTTACGGTACATCAATAGAGGGGGTGATGGAGGAGGGGGTGGATGGAGGAGGGGGTGATGGAGGGGCGGAGGCGGGGGTGATGGAGGAGGTATAGAGGATTGTGGAGTGACAGGGAGGGGGTGTAGAGGTGTAGACGGGGTGTAGATGAGAAGTGTAGAGAGGTGCAGAGGGGGGGAAGGGGAGAGAAGAAATGGAGAAGGAAAACGGGATATTTGAGGAAGAGACAACAGTAGAAAAGATAACAGAAGGTACAAGATGGACAACAGTGTTGGATACAACAGGAGGAATAAGAGTAGGGAATACAATAGCAGTAGTAACATCTGGGAATACAACAGTAGTAGTAACATTAGGGAATACAACAGGAGGGATAACAACAGCTTCACCATCTCTGAAGTCTTAGCAAGAATCCTCCTGACAACAGTAAACCCTGCCATCACACAGTCTCTCCTGTTAATACTACACAAAGCACATTACAGAGAGTGAACACTGAAACAGACCTTGTCTATCCAGTCTCCAATAGAAATGACTCACGAAATCGTAATGACACGATTGCTAACGCGACGGGCTGGAGTTTTGAGACTCTCTGACCGCGGGTTCAATCCCGGCCGGGGTATGGTTTCCAATAGAAATATTTGTCTAACCTATCTTTTATATTACCCAAGTAATAGCTTTTATATCCTTTTACTCATGTGTAAGTTAACTGTTCTACCATATTGTATTACTACTACTACAACTTATGTCACTACTACTGCTACTACTACTACTACCACTAGTGAGAGTAAGACACATGTGCAACATCTGGGTATCTTTATTGTAGACGTTTCGCCATCCAGTGGCTTTATCAATACAAATTCTAGGACATAACTTGAAGACAGTAGAACTATGTACAGAAGATGAGGTAATCAGTCCCTCAAACTAGGAGTAGGTGCGAACAGCACCATAGTCGTGGAGATTCTAGTATTGCACCTCACTCTGAGTCTATATATACCCTCTGTGTCCATGTACTGTTTGTAGCGGCTTGACAAAGCTCCTGGAGAGCGAAACGTTGCCACAATAAAAATGTCACATTAGTTGCACTTGTGTCCTTTTACTTTACATACCATTTGGAAATCTTTATTGAAGAAACGTTTCGACAGCCAGTGGCTTCTTCAGTCCAATTCTGAGAAAAACGGTGAAAGATGAGAAAGAGAATGAGGTAATCAGTCCCTCAGCCTGTAGTCGCTGTGTTCTGTCTTCCAGTACGTGACAGTCACCTTCCTCACCTCTCACTCCAGGCCTCAACCATGATAAAATTAAGCGTGGCACACTTTAAGAATAAAAAGGCACAATACCGTGACTGGAAGACTACACAAATAACCCGCGCATAGAAGAGTGGAGCTTACGACGACGTTTCGGTCCGACTTGGACCATTTACACTCACACTAACACTTCGTTCTTCCTCTTTTTGTCCAGTTTTTGTCCCGAAAGGTTGGTATTAAAAGGTGATAAAGGTACACTGTGGATGATAAAGGTACACTGGCTCCCTCACCTCCTGTGTCAGTGTGACTTGTAAATGGTCCAAGTCGGACTCAAACGTCGTTATAAGCTCCTCGTTGTCTCTATGTAAAGGTTATCTCTTGATAAATTAGACACATGTGCAACTCTTGGGTACCTTTATTGAGGAAACGTTTCGCCACACAGTGGCTTCATCAGTCCATACAAAGGAGAATCTTGAAGAACTGTTCTTCAAGATTCTCCTTTGTATGGACTGATGAAGCCACTGTGTGGCGAAACGTTTCCTCAATAAAGATAACCAAGAGTTGCACATGTGTCTAATTTATCAGCATGTCGGTTCTCTGAACCATTCATCTACAAAGGTTATCTGTATGTTGTGGCATACCTGGAGGCATCTTCCTCCATTCCTACAGAATTTAGAGACAAATGGTGTACAATACGATCCTTTACTGATTATTCCATCATTGTCCATGAAGATTCATCAGGACGGGTCCTGACCAGTCTTCTCCATGTGGTGACCCGCAGGTTCACCAGGACGGGTCCTGACCAGTCTTCTTGTGGTGACCCGCAGGTTCACCAGGACGGGTCCTGACCAGTCTTCTTGTGGTGACCCGCAGGTTCACCAGGACGGGTCCTGACCAGTCTTCTTGTGGTGACCCGCAGGTTCACCAGGACGGGTCCTGACCAGTCTTCTTGTGGTGACCCGCAGGTTCACCAGGACGGGTCCTGACCAGTCTTCTCCTTGTGGTGACCCGCAGGTTCACCAGGACGGGTCCTGACCAGTCTTCTCCTTGTGGTGACCCGCAGGTTCACCAGGACGGGTCCTGACCAGTCTTCTTGTGGTGACCCGCAGGTTCACCAGGACGGGTCCTGACCAGTCTTCTCCTTGTGGTGACCTGCAGGTTCACCAGGACGGGTCCTGACCAGTCTTCTTGTGGTGACCCGCAGGTTCACCAGGACGGGTCCTGACCAGTCTTCTTGTGGTGACCCGCAGGTTCACCAGGACGGGTCCTGACCAGTCTTCTTGTGGTGAACCGCAGGTTCACCAGGACGGGTCCTGACCAGTCTTCTTGTGGTGACCCGCAGGTTCACCAGGACGGGTCCTGACCAGTCTTCTTGTGGTGACCCGCAGGTTCACCAGGACGGGTCCTGACCAGTCTTCTCCTTGTGGTGACCCGCAGGTTCACCAGGACGGGTCCTGACCAGTCTTCTCCTTGTGGTGACCCGCAGGTTCACCAGGACGGGTCCTGACCAGTCTTCTTGTGGTGACCTGCAGGTTCACCAGGACGGGTCCTGACCAGTCTTCTTGTGGTGACCTGCAGGTTCACCAGGACGGGTCCTGACCAGTCTTCTTGTGGTGACCTGCAGGTTCACCAGGACGGGTCCTGACCAGTCTTCTCCTTGTGGTGACCCGCAGGTTCACCAGGACGGGTCCTGACCAGTCTTCTCCATGTGGTGACCCGCAGGTTCACCAGGACGGGTCCTGACCAGTCTTCTTGTGGTGAACCGCAGGTTCACCAGGACGGGTCCTGACCAGTCTTCTTGTGGTGACCCGCAGGTTCACCAGGACGGGTCCTGACCAGTCTTCTTGTGGTGACCCGCAGGTTCACCAGGACGGGTCCTGACCAGTCTTCTTGTGGTGACCCGCAGGTTCACCAGGACGGGTCCTGACCAGTCTTCTTGTGGTGACCCGCAGGTTCACCAGGACGGGTCCTGACCAGTCTTCTCCATGTGGTGACCAGTCAGTGACTCCCGAAGGAGTGTCGGAGTTGTCGGTGTACCGTTTACAGCCGTATAGCGGGGACAGCCTTATGATAAGGGCGCGGTGAGCCGTCTTTGTGTCACGTGGAGTACCGTTTACAGCTCTGGTCGTTGTATTAACAATGGTAACTGGTCGTAGTATTTACAGTAGTGGTAAATGATCGTAGTATTAACAGGAGTAACGGTGGTCGTAGAATTAACAGTAGTGGTAATAATGGTGGTAGAATTAACAGTAGTGGTAACAATGGTGGTAGAATCAACAGTAGTGATAACAATGGTGGTAGAATCAAAAGTAGTGGTAACAATGGTGGTAGAATCAACAGTAGTGGTAATAATAATAACATTTATTACTACAAGTACATGTACAAGGTATACAGACCATAGTTGACATCAATAACATACTACTAAATAGTAAGCCTCTTGCTATGCAGAGCATTTCGGGCAAATTAGGTCAGTTTTGGCCCAGGATGCGACCCACACCAATCCACTAACAACCAGGTACCCATTTTACTAAATAACAAAGAAGTACAATACCGTGACTGGAACAATACAGAAATACCCGTACATAGGAAAGAGGAGCTTACGACGACGTTTCGGTCCGACTTGGACCATTTACACTCTAACATTTCCTTCTTCTTTTCGTCCCCTAAGGTTGGTTATTTGTGTACCCATTTTACTGATGGGGAACATAGACAACCCGAGTAAGGAAACATGTCCAATGTTTCTACCCTGCCCTGTGGTGGTAGAATCAACAGTAGTGGTAACAGTGGTGGTAGAATCAACAGTAGTGGTAACAGTGGTGGTAGAATCAACAGTAGTGGTAACAGTGGTGGTAGAATCAACAGTAGTGGTAACAGTGGTGGTAGAATCAACAGTAGTGGTAACAGTGGTGGTAGAATCAACAGTAGTGGTAACAGTGGTGGTAGAATCAACAGTAGTGGTAACAGTGGTGGTAGAATCAACAGTAGTGGTAACAGTGGTGGTAGAATCAACAGTAGTGGTAACAGTGGTGGTAGAATCAACAGTAGTGGTAACAGTGGTGGTAGAATCAACAGTAGTGGTAACAGTGGTGGTAGAATCAACAGTAGTGGTAACAGTGGTGGTAGAATCAACAGTAGTGGTAACAGTGGTGGTAGAATCAACAGTAGTGGTAACAGTGGTGGTAGAATCAACAGTAGTGGTAACAGTGGTGGTAGAATCAACAGTAGTGGTAACAGTGGTGGTAGAATCAACAGTAGTGGTAACAGTGGTGGTAGAATCAACAGTAGTGGTAACAGTGGTGGTAGAATCAACAGTAGTGGTAACAGTGGTGGTAGAATCAACAGTAGTGGTAACAGTGGTGGTAGAATCAACAGTAGTGGTAACAGTGGTGGTAGAATCAACAGTAGTGGTAACAGTGGTGGTAGAATCAACAGTAGTGGTAACAGTGGTGGTAGAATCAACAGTAGTGGTAACAGTGGTGGTAGAATCAACAGTAGTGGTAACAGTGGTGGTAGAATCAACAGTAGTGGTAACAGTGGTGGTAGAATCAACAGTAGTGGTAACAGTGGTGGTAGAATCAACAGTAGTGGTAACAGTGGTGGTAGAATCAACAGTAGTGGTAACAGTGGTGGTAGAATCAACAGTAGTGGTAACAGTGGTGGTAGAATCAACAGTAGTGGTAACAGTGGTGGTAGAATCAACAGTAGTGGTAACAGTGGTGGTAGAATCAACAGTAGTGGTAACAGTGGTGGTAGAATCAACAGTAGTGGTAACAGTGGTGGTAGAATCAACAGTAGTGGTAACAGTGGTGGTAGAATCAACAGTAGTGGTAACAGTGGTGGTAGAATCAACAGTAGTGGTAACAGTGGTGGTAGAATCAACAGTAGTGGTAACAGTGGTGGTAGAATCAACAGTAGTGGTAACAGTGGTGGTAGAATCAACAGTAGTGGTAACAGTGGTGGTAGAGTCAACGGTAGTGGTAACAGTGGTGGTAGAATCAACAGTAGTGGTAACAGTGGTGGTAGAATCAACAGTAGTGGTAACAGTGGTGGTAGAATCAACAGTAGTGGTAACAGTGGTGGTAGAATCAACAGTAGTGGTAACAGTGGTGGTAGAATCAACAGTAGTGGTAACAGTGGTGGTAGAATCAACAGTAGTGGTAACAGTTGTGGTAGAGTCAACGGTAGTGGTAACAGTGGTGGTAGAATCAACAGTAGTGGTAACAGTGGTGGTAGAATCAACAGTAGTGGTAACAGTGGTGGTAGAATCAACAGTAGTGGTAACAGTGGTGGTAGAATCAACAGTAGTGGTAACAGTGGTGGTAGAATCAACAGTAGTGGTAACAGTGGTGGTAGAATCAACAGTAGTGGTAACAGTGGTGGTAGAATCAACAGTAGTGGTAACAGTTGTGGTAGAGTCAACGGTAGTGGTAACAATGGTGGTAGAATCAACAGTAGTGGTAACAGTTGTGGTAGAGTCAACGGTAGTGGTAACAGTTGTGGTAGAGTCAACGGTAGTGGTAACAATGGTGGTAGAATCAACAGTGGTGGTAACAGTTGTGGTAGAAAAAAACTGTTGTGGTAACAGTGGTGGTAAAATCAACAGTAGTGGTAACAGTTGTGGTAGAGTCAACGGTAGTGGTAACAATGGTGGTAGAATCAACAGTAGTGGTAACAGTTGTGGTAGAATAAACTGTTGTGGTAACAGTGATGGTAGAATCAACAGTAGTGGTAACAGTTGTGGTAGAGTCAACGGCAGTGGTAACAATGGTGGTAGAATCAACAGTAGTGGTAACAGCTGTGGTAGAATAAACTGTTGTGGTAACAGTGGTGGTAGAATCAACAGTAGTGGTAACAGTTATGGTAGAATAAACTGTTGTGGTAACAGTGGTGGTAGAATTAACAGTAGTGGTAACAGTGATCGTGAATTACCTGCTCTCCTGCGTGCTGTAGGTGGCGCCTCCTGCTACCACGTTTCCAAACATAACTTACAAGGAATCTCCGAAAAAATAAAAAAAAAACACGAAGGTCACTAGTTGTGGTTGACCTACAAGAGGAGTTGTCAATATTACAAGATTGACAAAGAAAAAAAACAGTCCTCTGGCGTTGATTACGTTGATCTTACCTGTTTGTTGTAGCAGTAAGACACTGAAGACATCATGGCCGCCTCACACTTACCTGAAAAAACACAAAAACATCAGTTCCATCATAATATATATATATATATATATATATATATATATATATATATATATATATATATATATATATATATATATATATATATATATATATATGAATGTATATTTAGAATTCGCCGAATAGGTAAAACTGGTCAATTAGCAAGAACTAATTTAAAATTAAGTCCTTTCTAAAATTTTCTCTTATACGTTTCAAGATATATTTTTTTCATTTAAGTTAATGTAAAAATTAAAAATTTTGTACCAAAAGAACCTTAGAAAACTTACCTAACCTTATTATAACAAGCGCAATTTAATTTAGCCTAATCTAACTAAATATATTTTAGATAAATTTACAATAATTTAATAATAAACAAACACAATGAAATATATTTTCTTTCGTTAGGTTCAGAGTGATTTTTTTTACGAAATTATTGCATACATAAATTTTTGCTTGCCTTATTCGGCAAGAAGAGCGTTGCTATTTAAGCCAAAATCACAAGTTTTAACTATTCGGCACGACATTTCATGTATATATATATATATATATATATATATATATATATATATATATATATATATATATATATATTTATATATATATATATATATATATATATATATATATATATATATATATATATATATATATATATATATGAACTGTGTAAGTTGTATCATGTACTTGTAGAAATAAAAATTAATAATAATTAATAATAATAATAATAATAATAATAATAATAATAATAATAATAATAATATTACAGTGATGGTGCTAGGTGAACCACAACCACCTGTGATGGTGCTAGGTGAACCACAACCACCTGTGATGGTGCTAGGTGAACCACAACCACCTGTGATGGTGCTAGGTGAACCACAACCACCTGTGATGGTGCTAGGTGAACCACAACCACCTGTGATGGTGCTAGGTGAACCACAACCACCTGTGATGGTGCTAGGTGAACCACAACCACCTGTGATGGTGCTAGGTGAACCACAACCACCTGTGATGGTGCTAGGTGAACCACAACCACCTGTGATGGTGCTAGGTGAACCACAACCACCTGTGATGGTGCTAGGTGAACCACAACCACCTGTGATGGTGCTAGGTGAACCACAACCACCTGTGATGGTGCTAGGTGAACCACAACCACCTGTGATGGTGCTAGGTGAACCACAACCACCTGTGATGGTGCTAGGTGAACCACAACCACCTGTGGTGGTGCTAGGTGAACCACAACCACCTGTGGTGGTGCTAGGTGAACCACAACCACCTGTGGTGGTGCTAGGTGAACCACAACCACCTGTGGTGGTGCCAGGTGAGCCAGGGTAGAGGAAGCAGGTGGCGGGCCAGCACTATTGATCACGGAGGTGGGAGGCACCTGCCTGACCCCAAAACTAAACCAGGGAGAGGGGAGAGAGATGGGAGGGAGAGAGGGGAGGCACCACTCTCCCCTCTCTCTCCATAAACCTCCACATCCTCCCTGCTAAAACCACCCCCCTCCAGCCTCCAATCCCTCAATATTCCCCCTCCCCTCCCTTCCTCCACCTTACCCCCTAGGAACCAGCACCGCCCCATTCTCTTACCACCACCATTACCACCATCTTTTACCCCCTCTGCTACCACCCCTTCCCTGTCACCACCCCTTCCCCCTGCCATCACCCCCTGCCACCACCCCTTCCTTACGCCACCCATTCCCGTCACCACCCCTTCCCCTGCCATCACAACTTCCCCTGCCACCACCCCTTCCTTACGCCACCCATTCCACTGCCACCACCCGTTCCTTACGCCACCCATTACCTGCCACAACCCCTTCCCCTGCAACCACCACCCCTTCAATCTACCCAAAATTAAGACCACCATTAACACGACATAAAACAACACATCATTAACAACATTAACAAAGAATTAAAAAACCAACAGGTTTAACAACACAACAGTAGTAAGACCAGTAACAACAACAATGACATTTCTAACAATAATTCCGCTACCAGCTGGCAGCAGGATGAAGAGTCTTGGTCCACGCATGTTGAGTGCTGTCTTGTGTCACCCAGGGGGGGGGGGCGTTGATTTTCACTTGATTTTACACTTCCTCCCACATCTCTCACTCCAGCAGGTCCCTGGCACTGTATGAACTGTGATTCTGACCTTTAAGAATTGTCTAGGAATACATTGAGAGCTAGCTAGCTTTCTCTCTCTCTCTCTCTCTCTCTCTCTCTCTCACACACACACACACACACACACACACACCCGGTGAGAGGAAAAGCATTAACAGCTGCTATTAGTAGCAGCAACACAGTACTGGAGCAGTAACACAGTACTGTAGCAGCAACACAGTACTGGAGCAGTAACACAGTACTGTAGCAGTAACACAATACTGGAGCAGCAACACAGTACTGGAGCAGTAACACAGTACTGGAGCAGTAACACAGTACTGGAGCAGTAACACAGTACTGGAGCAGTAACACAGTACTGGAGCAGTAACACAGTACTGGAGCAGTAACACAGTACTGGAGCAGTAACACAGTACTGGAGCAGTAACACAGTACTGGAGCAGTAACACAGTACTGGAGCAGTAACACAGTACTGGAGCAGTAATACAGCACTGGAGCAGTAACACAGTACTGGAGCAGCAACACAGTACTGGAGCAGTAACACAGTACTGGAGCAGCAACACAGTACTGGAGCAGTAATACAGCACTGGAGCAGTAACACAGTACTGGAGCAGCAACACAGTACTGGAGCAGTAATACAGCACTGGAGCAGTAACACAGTACTGGAGCAGTAACACAGTACTGTAGCAGTAACACAGTACTGGAGCAGTAACACAGTACTGGAGCAGTAACACAGTACTGGAGCAGTAACAGCACTGGAGCAGTAACACAGTACTGGAGCAGTAACACAGTACTGTAGCAGCAACACAGTACTGGAGCAGTAACACAGTACTGGAGCAGTAACACAGCACTGGAGCAGTAACACAGTACTGGAGCAGTAACACAGTACTGGAGCAGTAACACAGTACTGGAGCAGTAACACAGCACAGGAGCAGTAACACAGTACTGGAGCAGTAACACAGTACTGGAGCAGTAACAGTACTGGAGCAGTAACACAGTACTGGAGCAGTAACACAGTACTGGAGCAGTAACACAGAACTGTAGCAGTAACACAGTACTGGAGCAGTAACACATGACTGGAGCAGCAACACTACTGGAGAAGTAACACAGTACTGGAGCAGTAACACAGTACTGGAGCAGTAACACAGTACTGGAGCAGTAACACAGTACTGGAGCAGTAACACAGTACTGGATCAGTAACACAGTACTGGATCAGTAACACAGTACTGGAGCAGTAACACAGTACTGGAGCAGTAACACAGTACTGGAGCAGGCAACACAATACTGGGGCAGTAATACAGTACTGGAGCAGTAACACAGTACTGGAGCAGTAACACAATACTTGAGCGGTAACACAATACTGGAGCAGTAACACAGTACTGGAGCAGGCAACACAATACTGGAGCAGTAACACAGTACTGAAGCAGTAACACAGTACTGGAGCAGGCAACACAATACTGGAGCAGTAACACAGTACTGGAGCAGTAACACAGTACTGTAGCAGGCAACACAATACTGGAGCAGTAACACAGTACTGTAGCAGTCAACATAATACTGGAGCAGTAACACAATACTGTAGTAGGCAACACAATACTGGAGCAGTAACACAGTACTGGAGCAGACAACACAATACTGGAGCAGTAACAGTACTGGAGCAGGCAACACAATACTGGAGCAGTAACACAGTACTGGAGCAGGCAACACAATACTGGAGCAGTAACATAGTACTGGAGCAGGCAACACAATACTGGAGCAGTAACACAGTACTGGAGCAGTAACACAGTACTGGAGCAGTAACACAATACTGGAGCAGTAACACAGTACTGGAGCAGGCAACACAATACTGGAGCAGTAACACAGTACTGGAGCAGTAACACAGTACTGGAGCAGTAACACAGTACTGGAGGAGTAACACAGTACTGGAGCAGTAACACAGTACTGGAACAGTAACACAGTAGTGGAGCAGGTAACACAATACTGGAGCAGTAACACAGTACTGGAGCAGTAACACAGTACTGTAGCAGTCAACATAATACTGGAGCAGTAACACAATACTGTAGTAGGCAACACAATATTGGAGCAGTAACACAGTACTGGAGCAGACAACACAATACTGGAGCAGTAACAGTACTGGAGCAGGCAACACAATACTGGAGCAGTAACACAGTACTGGAGCAGGCAACACAATACTGGAGCAGTAACACAGTACTGGAGCAGGCAACACAATACTGGAGCAGTAACACAGTACTGGAGCAGTAACACAATACTAGAGCAGTAACACAGTACTGGAGCAGGCAACACAATACTGGAGCAGTAACACAGTACTGGAGCAGTAACATAGTACTGGAACAGTAACACAGTACTGGAGCAGTAACACAGTACTGGAGCAGTAACACAGTACTGGAGCAGGTAACACAATACTGGAGTAGTAACACAGTACTGGAGCAGTAACACAGTACTGGAGCAGGCAACACAATACTGGAGCAGTAACACAATACTGGAGCAGTAACACAGTCCTGGAGCAGTAACACAGTACTGGAGCAGTAACACAATACTGGAGCAGTAACACTGTACTGGAGCAGTAACACTACTGGAGCAGTAACACAGTACTGGAGCAGTAACACAATACTGGAGCAGTAACACTGTACTGGAGCAGTAACACAGTACTGGAGCAGTAACACAGTACTGGAGCAATAACACAATACTGGAGCAGTAACACAATACTGGAGCAGTAACACTGTACTGGAGCAGTAACACAGTACTGGAGCAGTAACACAGTACTGGAGCAGTAACACAGTACTGGAGCAGTAACACAATACTGGAGCAGTAACACAGTACTGGAGCAGTAACACAGTACTGGAGCAGTAACACAGTACTGGAGCAGTAACACAGTACTGGAGCAGTAACACAGTACTGGAGCAGTAACACAGTACTGGAGCAGTAACACAGTACTGGAGCAGTAACACAGTACTGGAGCAGTAACACAGTACTGGAGGAGTAACACTGTACTGGAGCAGTAACACAGTACTGGAGCAGTAACACAATACTGGAGCAGTAACACAATACTGGAGCAGTAACACAATACTGGAGCAGTAACACAATACTGGAGCAGTAACACAGTACTGGAGCAGTAACACAATACTGGAGCAGTAACACAGTACTGGAGCAGTAACACAGTACTGGAGCAGTAACACAATACTGGAGCAGTAACACAATACTGGAGCAGTAACGCAATACTGGAGCAGTAACACAATACTGGAGCAGTAACACAGTACTGGAGCAGTAACACAGTACTGGATCAGTAACACAATACTGGAGCAGTAACACAATACTGGAGCAGTAACACAATACTGGAGCAGTAACACAGTACTGGAGCAGTAACATAGTGCTGGAGCAGCAAGTAACACAGTACTGGAGCAGCAAGTAACACAGTACTGGAGCAGTAACACAGTACTGGAGCAGCAAGTAACACAGTACTGGAGCAGCAAGTAACACAGTACTGGAGCAGTAACACAGTACTGGAGCAGCAAGTAACACAGTACTGGAGCAGTAACACAGTACTGGAGCAGTAACACAGTGCTGGAGCAGTAACACAGTACTGGAGCAGCAACACATTACTGGAGCAGCAAGTAACACAGTACTGGAGCAGCAAGTAACACAGTACTGGAGCAGTAACACAGTACTGGAGCAGCAAGTAACACAGTACTTGAGCAGTAACACATTACTGGAGCAGCAAGTAACACAGTACTGGAGCAGTAACACATTACTGGAGCAGCAAGTAACACAGTACTGGAGCAGTAACACATTACTGGAGCAGCACGTAACACAGTACTGGAGCAGTAACACAGTACTGGAGCAGCAAGTAACACAGTACTGGAGCAGTAACACATTACTGGAGCAGCAAGTAACACAGTACTGGAGCAGTAACACAGTACTGGAGCAGTAACACAGTACTGGAGCAGTAACACAGTACTGGAGCAGTAACACAGTACTGGAGCAGCAACACAGTACTGGAGCAGTAACACAGTACTGGAGCAGTAACAGTACTGGAGCAGTAATACAGTACTGGATCAGTAACACAGTACTGGAGCAGCAACACAGTACTGGAGCAGTAACACAGTACTGGAGCAGCAACACAGTACTGGAGCAGTAACACAGCACTGGAGCAGTAACACAGTACTGGATCAGTAACACAGTACTGGATCAGTAACACAGTACTGGAGCAGTAACACAGTACTGGAACAGTAACACAGTACTGGAGCAGTAACACAGTACTGGAGCAGTAACACAGTACTGGAGCAGTAACACAGTACTGGAGCAGTAATAAAGTACTGGATCAGTAACACAGTACTGGAGCAGTAACACAGTACTGGAGCAGTAACACAGTACTGGAGCAGTAACACAGTACTGGAGCAGTAACACAGTACTGGAGCAGTAACAGTACTGGAGCAGTAACACAGTACTGGAGCAGTAACACAGTACTGGAGCAGTAACACAGCACTGGAGCAGCAACACAGTACTGGAGCAGTAACACAGTAATGGAGGAGTAACACAGTACTGGAGCAGTAATACAGTACTGGATCAGTAACACAGTACTGGAGCAGCAACACAGTACTGGAGCAGTAACATAGTACTGGAGCAGCAACACAGTACTGGAGCAGTAACACAGTACTGGAGCAGTAACACAGTACTGGAGCAGTAACACAGTACTGGAGCAGTAACACAGTACTGGAGCAGTAACACAGTACTGGAGCAGTAACAGTACTGGAGCAGTAACACAGTACTGGAGCAGTAACACAGTACTGGAGCAGTAACACAGTACTGGAGCAGTAACACAGTACTGGAGCAGTAACACAGTACTGGTGTCAGTAACACAGTACTGGTGTCAGTAACACAGTACTGGTGTCAGCATAGTTGCTGATCCCTGTATTCCCAGTATTATATAGCATAGCATATTAGTATCATCCATGTGCTTTAGATACGAGATCCCTTGTAGGCCTGTGGCTTTGTGTGACGTCACGGGATGCAGATGTGTAGGCTCATACCTCTGCCCCGGCCTCACTCGGCGGCAGACCATTCAGCGGACAGGCAAGGCAGCTGGGCTCCATCCCTCATCTCAGTCTGACAATATATAGATACCATCCTACAAGTGTGTCTACCTTCAACCTACGATATCTCCATTTAAGAACCCTTACGATACTGGAGCAGTAACACAGTACTGGAGCAGTAACACAGTACTGGAGCAGTAACACAGTACTGGAGCAGTAACACAGTACTGGAGCAGTAACACAGTACTGGAGCAGTAACACAGTACTGGAGCAGTAACACAGTACTGGAGCAGTAACACAGTACTGGAGCAGCAACACAGTACTGGAGCAGTAACACAGTACTGGAGCAGTAACACAGTACTGGAGCAGTAACACAGTACTGGAGCAGTAACACAGTACTGGAGCAGTAACACAGTACTGGAGCAGTAACACAGTACTGGAGCAGTAACACAGTACTGGAGCAGTAACACAGTACTGGAGCAGCAACACAGTACTGGAGCAGTAACACAGTACTGGAGCAGTAACACAGTACTGGAGCAGTAACACAGTACTGGAGCAGTAACACAGTACTGTAGCAGCAACACAGTACTGGAGCAGTAACACAGTACTGGAGCAGTAACACAGTACTGGAGCAGTAACACAGTACTGGAGCAGTAACACAGTACTGGAGCAGCAACACAGTACTGGAGCAGTAACACAGTACTGGAGCAGTAACACAGTACTGGAGCAGTAACACAGTACTGGAGCAGTAACACAGTACTGGAGCAGTAACACAGTACTGGAGCAGTAACACAGTACTGGAGCAGTAACACAGTACTGGAGCAGTAACACAGTACTGGAGCAGTAACACAGTACTGGAGCAGTAACACAGTACTGGAGCAGTAACACAGTACTGGAGCAGTAACACAGTACTGGAGCAGTAACACAGTACTGGAGCAGTAACACAGTACTGGATCAGTAACACAGTACTGGAGCAGCAAGTAACACAGTACTGGAGCAGTAACACAGTACTGGAGCAGTAACATAGTACTGGAGCAGTAACACAGTACTGGAGCAGTAACACAGTACTGGAGCAGTAACACAGTACTGGATCAGTAACAGTACTGGAGCAGTAACATAGTACTGGAGCAGTAACACAGTACTGGAGCAGTAACACAGTACTGGAGCAGTAACACAGTACTGGAGCAGTAACACAGTACTGGAGCAGCAACACAGTACTGGAGCAGTAACACAGTACTGGAGCAGTAACACAGTACTGGAGCAGTAACACAGTACTGGAGCAGTAACACAGTACTGGAGCAGTAACACAGTACTGGAGCAGTAACACAGTACTGGAGCAGTAACACAGTACTGGAGCAGTAACACAGTAATGGAGCAGTAACACAGTACTGGGCTACCTTCACTAATTGGTCTTAACCTGATCTTCTGTCGTCCAGGTGAGGGTACGAAAGGGGGAGAGGAGGGGAGAAAGGAGGAGAGGAGGGGAGAAAGGAGGAGAGGAGGGGAGAAAGGGGAGAGAGGGGTAGCAGAGGGTGGGATGGGAGAAGGGAACGGTGAGAGGGAGTTGAGGGAAGGTTTAAGGGGAATGTTAGAGAGGAGGAAGTGAGAGGGAGGGAGAGAGACAGAGACAGAGAGAAGAGAGAGAGAGGGAGGGAGAGAGACAGAGACAGAGAGAGAGAGAGAAGAGAGAGAGAGGGAGGGAGAGAGACAAAGAGAGAGAGAGAAGAGAGATAGAAAGAAAGAGACTAGATAAACTATAGATATAAAAAAGCGAATGGAACAGTAAGACTTAAAAAAGGAATTAAAAAGAAATTATTTCGAAAAAAAAAATAAAAACTGAAAAACAAAAAAAAAAAAAATGAAAAACAAAAAATATGGAAAAAATGAAAAACAAAAAAACAAAAACAAAAAATACTGAAAAACAAAACAAAAAAAACTGAAAAAAACGCTAAATGCAAAAAAAATAAAAAAAAAATTGGAAAATAAAAAAATTAAAATATAAAAAATCTGAAAAACAAAAAATGAACAGGAAAAAAAAACTGGAAAATAAGACGAGAATAAAGAATGAAAAACAAAATGAATAAAAACAAAAAGAATGAGAAACAAAGAAAATGACTAAGAATATGAGAAACAAAGAATATGACAGAATATTAGAAACAAAGAATATGACAGAATATTAGAAACAAAGAATATGACAGAATATGAGAAACAAAGAATATGACAGAATATTAGAAACAAAGAATATGACAGAATATTAGAAACAAAGAATATGACAGAATATTAGAAACAAAGAATATGACAGAATATTAGAAACAAAGAATATGACAGAATATTAGAAACAAAGAATATGACAGAATATTAAAAACAAAGAATATGACAGAATATTAGAAACAAAGAATATGACAGAATATTAGAAACAAAGAATATGACACAATATTAGAAACAAAGAATATGACACAATATTAGAAACAAAGAATATGACACAATATTAGAAACAAAGAATATGACAGAATATTAGAAACAAAGAATATGACAGAATATTAGAAACAAAGAATATGACAGTATATTAGAAACAAAGAATATGACAATATTAGAAACAAAGAATATGACAATATTAGAAACAAAGAATATGACAGAATATTAGAAACAAAGAATATGACAATATTAGAAACAAAGAATATGACAGAATATTAGAAACAAAGAATATGACAGAATATTAGAAACAAAGAATATGACAGAATATTAGAAACAAAGAATATGACAGAATATTAGAAACAAAGAATATGACAGAATATTAGAAACAAAGAATATGACAGAATATTAGAAACAAAGAATATGACAGAATATTAGAAACAAAGAATATGACACAATATTAGAAACAAAGAATAGAATATTAGAAACAAAGAATATGACAGAATATTAGAAACAAAGAATATGACACAATATTAGAAACAAAGAATATGACAGAATATTAGAAACAAAGAATATGACAGAATATTAGAAACAAAGAATATGACACAATATTAGAAACAAAGAATATGACAGAATATTAGAAACAAAGAATATGACAAAGAATATGACAATATTAGAAACATAGAATATGACACAATATTAGAAACAAAGAATATGACAGAATATTAGAAACAAAGAATATGACACAATATTAGAAACAAAGAATATGACACAATATTAGAAACAAAGAATATGACAGAATATTAGAAACAAAGAATATGACACAATATTAGAAACAAAGAATATGACACAATATTAGAAACAAAGAATATGACACAATATTAGAAACAAAGAATATGACAGAATATTAGAAACAAAGAATATGACACAATATTAGAAACAAAGAATATGACAGAATATTAGAAACAAAGAATATGACACAATATTAGAAACAAAGAATATGACAGAATATGAGAAACAAAGAATATGACAATATTACAAACAAAGAATATGACAGAATATTAGAAACAAAGAAAATGACAGAATATTAGAAACAAAGAATATGACAGAATATTAGAAACAAAGAATATGACAGAATATGAGAAACAAAGAATATGACAGAATATTAGAAACAAAGAATATGACAGAATATTAGAAACAAAGAAAATGACAGAATATGAGAAACAAAGAATATGACACAATATTAGAAACAAAGAATATGACAGAATATTAGAAACAAAGAATGACAGAATATTAGAAACAAAGAATATGACAGAATATTAGAAACAAAGAATATGACAGAATATGAGAAACAAAGAATATGACAGAATATTAGAAACAAAGAATATGACAGAATATTAGAAACAAAGAAAATGACAGAATATGAGAAACAAAGAATATGACACAATATTAGAAACAAAGAATATGACAGAATATTAGAAACAAAGAATATGACAATATTAGAAACAAAGAAAATGACAGAATATGAGAAACAAAGAATATGACAGAATATTAGAAACAAAGAATATGACAATATTAGAAACAAAGAATATGACAGAATATTAGAAACAAAGAAAATAACAGAATATTAGAAACAAAGAAAATGACAGAATATTAGAAACAAAGAATATGACAGAATATTAGAAACAAAGAATATGTCAGAATATTAGAAACAAAGAATATGACACAATATTAGAAACAAAGAAAATGACAGAATATGAGAAACAAAGAATATGACAGAATATTAGAAACAAAGAATATGACAGAATATTAGAAACAAAGAATATAACAATATGAGAAACAAAGAATATGACAGAATATTAGAAAGAATATGACAGAATATGATAAACAAAGAATATGACAGAATATTAGAAACAAAGAATATGACAGAATGTTAGAAACAAAGAATATGACAGAATGTTAGAAACAAAGAATATGACAAAGAAGACGAGAAACGAAGAATATGACAAACAAAGAATATGAAGAAACAAAGAACATGAGAAGGAGAGTACGACAAACACAAAGTATCGAGTTTGTCTTTAGTTCTGCAAGGTATGTATGGGAGGGGGAGGGTGGCATCACCCCTCCCTCACCCCCACCCACCCCCTCCCAATTTACAATTTCATCACCCCCCCTCACCCCCACCCCCCTCCCAATTTACAATTTCGTGGGCCTTTTAATCGGGGACGTTGTGAGGGGAGAATAGTAGGGAGGAGAGGGGGAAGAGTTGGGGAGGGGGGAAAGGAAGACTGTAGAGAAAAGGAAAAAGGGGAGAGGTTGGGGAGGGGAGAAAGGGAGAAGCGTAGGGGAGGGGTAGTGGGAAGAGGAAAAGGAAGAGGTTTGGATAGGAAAGGGAGAAGAGAAAGAGTGGTGGGAGGGGTGATGGAAGGGTAGGGGTGGGGTGAGGGAGGGGTTGGGGTGAGGGAGGGGTAGGGGTGAAGGTGGGGTAGGGGAGGGGTAATTGAAGGGGGAGGGGTATCACACACAAAGACACACTTCACCTGGGTCCACCCAATTACTGCCGCTTGTGAGGAGGGTGGGGGTTGATGCGGGAGGGTGGGGGATGGTGGTTGTCTACAATAACGTTTCGCCACTTGTGGCAGAACGTTTCCTTTCCATACACGCGCAGAACTGTACACAAGTGTCCTCCAAACTGTATCAGTATTAACACACACACACACTCCCAGATATCTAGAGGATCAGTTTAACACGGTAGGTTCCACGCAATGTGTCGGTATTCCTGGTTCACTAGGGTCACGTGGGTGAGGGAAGCAAGATGCCAGGTAAGGCTCTCATGGTGCCACAGTGCCAACCATTCCACCTGTAGGATGTTCCGTGGGTCAACGCCCCCGCGGCCCGGTCCATGATCAGGCCTCGCGGTGGATCAGAGCCTAATTATTTAGGCTGTTACTGCTGGCCGCGCACAATTCAACGTACGAACCACAGCCCGGCTGGTCAGGTACTGACTTTAGGTATCTGTGCAGCACCTCCTTGAAGACAGCCAGGAGTCTATTGGTAATCCCCCTTACGTTGACGTGTCTGACCTCACTAGGTCAAGGCATTGGCTTAAGCCTGTGAGAGAATTGGACCTGCCTCGCATAGGCCAGTAGGCTTGTTGTATTATTATTATAAAGGGGAAACGCTAAACCCGGAGGATTATACAGCAGGCTTGTTGTAGTGTTCCTTCTTTCTTATGTTCTTATGGTCTTACGCTGGGAGGCAGTTGAACAGTCTTCGTTCTCTGACACTTACTGTGTTAATTCTTAGCGGACTCATGGCGCCCCTGCTTTTCATTGGGGATGATGTTGCACCGCTTGTAGTCTTTTTCTTTCGTAAGGAGTGATTTCTGTGTACAGATTTGGGACTAGTCTCTCTCTAGAACTTTCCAGGTGCAAATTATGTATCTCTGTATATTCTCCAAATCTGCAGTTTTACCTGCCTTAAAAGGAGCTGTTATTGTACAGCAAAACTCCAGCCTAGAGAGAACAAGTGATTTAAAGAGGATCATCACTGGCTTGGCATCACTTGTTTTGAAGGTTCTCATTATCCATCCTATCATTTTCCTCGCAAATGTGATAATGACAGTGTTGTGACCTTTAGAAGTGAGATCTAACATTAAACTTTTAAGTCCTTCACATTAGTTTTTCGCTCTAATATATGTTTAGAATTTGTTTTATACTGCGATCTAGATTTTATTTCCTCAAGTTTTCCATATCAGAATAACTGAAATTTGTCTTCATTAAACCTCATATTTCCCGTGGCCCACTGGGAGCCTTGGTTTATATCCGCTGGGAGATTTTTAGAGTCCTCAGTGGATGACACTATCCCGCAAATTCTAGTATCGTCTGCAAAGACACAGAGCTATGGTTTACATCTCTATGTCAGATATGCAGATGAAGAAAATAATGGAACAGAACTTACAACTGTGGCCGCCTCTGACTTAACTCTTTATTATTTGTGTTCTATTGGTCAGAAAGTTGAAGATCCATCTGCCTGTTTTTCCAGTTATTCCTTTAACCCATATTTTGTGTCATCACACTTGTCGAGGTGTTTTGTAACATCTGTGTATACTACAGCTGCATTTTCTTTGTCCTTCAGTGCATCCAAGACCATGTCATAGTGGTCCAGCAGTTGTGAGAGGCAGGAGCGACCATCCAAGACCATGTCATAGTGGTCCAGTAGTGGTGAGAGGCAGCAGCGACCAATCAAGACCATGTCATAGTGGTACAGTAGTTGTGAGAGGCAGGAGCGACCATGCAAGACCATGCCATAGTGATCCAGTAGTTGTGAGAGGCAGGAGCGACCATCCAAGACCATGCCATAGTGGTCCAGTAGTTGTGAGAGGCAGGAGCGACCATCCAAGACCATGTCATAGTGGTCCAGTAGTTGTGAGAGGCAGGAGCGACCATCCAACACCATGTCATAGTGGTCCAGTAGTTGTGAGAGGCAGGAGCGACCATCCAAGACCATGTCATAGTGGCCCAGTAGTTGTGAGAGGCAGAAGCAACCTGCTCATGTTGCCCTGGGTTGTGCAATTGTTGGGTATCCAAATGGTTCACGATCTTGCTTCTTCAAACCCTTTCAAAGATTTTCTTAATATGGGACGTTAGTTCTATCAGTCTAGAATTCTTTGCTATTGTTTTACTGCCAACTTTATGGAGTGGGGCTATATCTGTTGTTTTTAGTGACTGTGGGATGACCCCCGTGTCTAGACTCCCTCTCCATAGAATATTTAAGGCTCGTGAAAGGGGTTTCTTGCAGTTCTTGATGAACACGGAGTTACACGAATCTGGTCTGGGGCACAGTACATGGGCATGTCATCTGCTTTTTTTTAAAGTCTAGTGGTATTAGGATTATGCCAGAAATTCCCGAGATATATCGACCCGAGTTACATTGGGACTTCAGTATCTCACTCATTTCTTCGCTATCATCGGTGTAAGTCCCTTCTTGTTTAAGCAAGAGGCTCTGGATTTGGCATATGAAAAGAAATATTTTGTATTTCTTTCAAGTTCATTTATCGTTTTAAGTTCTTTCTGTCTCACCTGGATCCTGTATGATTCATTGAACTTGAATATTATCTGTTATTTCAGTCTGTGTGTCCTTCTGGATTCCAGATAGTGTAGTCTCCTGGAACGTTGATAAACTGACGTTGATCAGAACGTTGAAAAACTGTACAGTGCACCCATTCTGGTACTACCAGTGTCACTGGAGGGGTGACCAATGTCACCTGTGGGGGTGACCAATGTCACCTGTGGGGGTGACCCATGTCACCTGTGGTGGGGGTGACCCATGTCACCTGTGGTAGAGTGACCCAGGTCACGTGTGGTGGACGTCAAGTCGGGTTGGGGTCACCCAGGACAACTGTTGTGCGGGGTCACGTGTGGTGGGGAATGACCCAGGTCACTGCTGGCACGAAAATAAGTCACAGAGGGGAAAATACCTGAGGAATTAGAGGGGAAAGAGACGCGGTAGTGGGTAGAGGAGGGGTGAAGAGGGGAGAAAGGAAGAGGTGGAGGGGAAGAGCAAAAAAAAGTTGAGGGGAAGAGAAGACGAAGACAAAGAAGGGAAGACACACAAAGAAGGGAAGGAAAGACATGGACAAAGAAGGGAAGACATAGACAAAGAAGGGAATACGTAGACAAAGATGGGAAGAGAAGATGTAGACAAAGGGGGGAGGGGAAGAGGAGACGTGGACAAAGAGAGGACGGGATGTAAAGAGGGGGAAGGGGAAAACAGAGAGCAAGAGAAGAGGGAAGAATGATGGAAGAGAAGGAAGAATCTTTTGTAATGTGAACAGTGACGTAGATCTGCTGGACCAGCCACTACGACAGGTAGACTACATGTAGACTACGACAGGTAGATTACATGTAGACTACGACAGGTAGACTACATGTAGACTACGACAGGTAGACTACACAGGTAGATTACGACAGACTACGACAGGTAGATTGTGACAAGCAGACTGTGACAGACTACACAGGTAGATTACGATAGGTAGACTACACAGATAGATTATGGCAGGTAGACTATGACAGGCAGACTGCGACAGGTAGACTATACAGGTAGACTACACAAGTAGACTACCAATGAACAATTCTCTCCTGGCCAGATGTCATGTAATGCTCCCCCTTCCCCCTCTCCCCTCGAGGCAACCCCTTCCCTTTAACCCCCTTCTCTCTTGTTACCCCCTCCCCTCGATTACCCTGCCTCCCCTTCCCTCCCATGTTACTCCCCCTTGCCCTATACACCCACCTCCCGCCCTCCCTTCCCTCATACAGCCCACCCCACCCCCATCTACCAATTCCCCTCAATCACACGTTTCTATAACGGCTCCAGCTTAAAGATATTCCGAACGTGCAAAATTACACGCTTGTTTCCTTGTAAATTCAATATATATATATATATATATATATATATATATATATATATATATATATATATATATATATATATATATATATAATGTATATAATGTGTGTGTGTGTGTGTGTGTGTGTACTCACCTATTTGTGGTTGCAGGGGTCGAGTCTTAGCTCCTGGCCCCGCCTCTTCACCGGTTGCTACTGGGCCCTCTCTCTCCCCGCTCCATGAGCTTTATCAAACCTCGTGTGTGTGTGTGTGTGTGTGTGTGTGTGTGTGTGTGTGTGTGTGTGTGTGTGTGTGTGTGTGTGTGTGTGTGTGTGTGTGTGTGTGTGTCGTGTCGAATATGTAAAATTGGTCAATTAGCAAGAACTCACTTAAAATTAAATCCTTTCTAAAATTTTCTTTCGTACGTTTAAAGATATATTTTGTCATTTATGCTAATGTGAAAATTAATAATTTTGTACCAAAAGAACCTTAGAAAACTTATCTAACCTTATTATAACAGCGCAATTTAATTTGGCCTAATCCTGCTAAATATATTTTAGATAAGCTTATAATAATAAACAAACACAATGAAATATATATTTTTTTTTTCGTTAGGTTCAGAATGACTTTTGCGAAATTATTGCATACACAAATTTTCGCTACTCGGCACGACATACGTGTGTGAGTGTTACCATTTTATCCTAGGCACATGTCCATGAGACACTTGGCCTTGTTTTTGTGTATGTGTGTGTAGTCACCTATTTGTACTCACCTATTTGTGGGTGCAGGGGTCGAGTCTTAGCTCCTGACCCCGCCTCTTCACCGGTTGCTACTGGGCCCTCTCTCTCCCCGCTCCATGAGCTTTATCAAACCTCGTCTTAAAACTGTGTATGGTTCCTGCCTCCACTACGTCATTTTCTAGGCTATTCCACTGCCTTACAACTCTATGACTGAAGAAATACTTCCTAATATCTCTCTGACTCATTTGTGTCTTCAACTTCCAATTGTGGCCTCTTGTTTCTGTGTCCCCTCCCTGGAACATCCTGTCTTTGTCCACCTTGTCTATTCCACGCAGTTGGTTTAGAAAGACACGTAAGCAAACACTATAACATATTTATTAGAAAACGTTTCGGTCCTGGGACCTTGATCACTTCTAACATACAGAGGTAGAAAGACATTATATATATAGGCGGAGAGTGAGGTGTGACGCACGTGACCTGAGGAATGTCATAAGAACATAAGAATGGAGGAACACTGTAGAAGGCCTACTGGCCCATGCGAGGCAGGTCCTTATCAAAACAACCTCTGTCTATGATGAGGACGGGTAGACGATGAAATCATGTGACTCCTGTGTTGTTGGGTTGGTGCTGCTTAAGTATCATGTATGCCAATGTTTTTGAAATTTTGTAGTTTCCAGTGTTGCGTTCTATAGTGTCGGTGACGGCGATTAGTGAGGCTTCTAGGCACCGTCGGCGTCTGAGGTCTGGTTCGGTGAGAACGAGTTGAGCCTCATTCCAGTTCATCAAATGCCCCGTGGAGTCTCTGTGGAGGACACAAGCGTACCTTACATCGTCTCTGTTAGAGGCATTTCGATGCTCATTCAGGCGGACTGCAAGATCTCTGCCTGTCTCGCCTACATATTTCTTGGGAACTTTGTGTTAATTTCAACTTCTTCAAGTATCAGGACAACTGTTACAAACAATGCTTTGGGATGGCAATGGGCAGCCCGCTCAGTGCTGTGCTTGCCAACCTCTTCATGGAAAACCTGGAGACAGAAATTCAGCACCCTCATTCCCAACACCGTTACCTGGCTAAGATATGTTGATGATATATTGGTTTTCTATCCGAGACGTCTCAATATCCAGGCCCTTCTCAACAAGATCAATGCAGTTGAACCATCAATAAAGTTTACACTTGAACTCGAAAATGATGGCAAACTTCCTTTCCTCGACGTTCTACTGTGCAGATCTCCCGACAGTGACAAACTTCTCTTCAAAGTATATAGAAAACCTACCAACAAGGACGATCTTATACACTCTTATTCACACCAAGACACCCGCACTAAGAGAGGAGTCCTCATTGGCTTCTTCTTGAGAGCTCTTCGCATCTCCAACCCTTGTTTTCTAGAAGACTGCACTTACATAACACAAGCCTTTACACGTCTTCAGTTCCCATCTTTCTTCATCCGAGAGTGCAGACTCAAGGCACAAGCTATCCTCAACAAACCGCCCATGGAACAGCCCCCTAAACAGTTCATAGTACTCCCATGTGGCGATGTTGCCACGAATACTCGCAGGGCACTTGCTATGAGTAACATCAACGTTTCCACCATAAACACATCTATCAAAGACCTCACTACGAAACGCAGCCCCACACCTCTAACTTCTACAGCAGGAGTCTACACTATCCCCTGTGGGTTCTATCCCAACATCTTGCTCCTGGGGGATTTCAACTTAAGGCACCTAAAATGGAGGAATATAGCAAATAATATTGTTGCAGTAATAACACCAGGAGGCAGCTCTGATGAAAACTCACACTCACGCGAGCTTTTAAATCTCTGCACAAAATTCAATTTAAACCAGCAAATAATAGAGCCTACTAGACTGGAGAATACACTAGACCTCATCTTCACTAACAATGATGATCTGATAAGAAATATCACCATATCAAAAACAATATACTCAGATCACAACATAATTGAGGTTCAGTCATGTATGCGCGGAGCCCCAGACCGACATAATGAGATTAGTCACGAGGGAGCATTCACCAAATTCAACTTCAATAACAAAAACATAAAGTGGGACCAAGTAAACCAAGTCCTAACCAATATAAGCTGGGAAGATATACTAAGCAACACAGACCCCAACTTATGCCTAGAACAGATTAACTCGGTAGCACTCGATGTATGCACAAGGCTTATTCCTCTAAGAAAAAGGAGGAGTAGATGTAAAACAGAAAGAGACAGGCGCTCCCTTTACAGGCGACGGAAAAGAATAACAGAGCGGCTAAAAGAGGTCAATATATCTGAAATGCGTAGGGAGACACTGGTCAGAGAAATAGCAAGCATCGAACTTAAGCTAAAAGAATCCTTTAGGAGTCAGGAATCGCGGGAAGAACTAAAAGCCATAAATGAAATCGAAAGAAACCCAAAGTATTTCTTCTCCTATGCCAAATCAAAATCGAGAACAACGTCCAGTATTGGGCCCCTACTTAAACAAGATGGGTCCTACACAGATGACAACAAGGAAATGAGTGAGCTACTCAAGTCCCAATATGACTCAGTTTTTAGCAAGCCGCTAACCAGACTGAGAGTCGAAGATCAAAATGAATTTTTTATGAGAGAGCCACAAAATTTGATTAACACAAGCCTATCCGATGTTATCCTGACGCCAAATGACTTCGAACAGGCGATAAATGACATGCCCATGCACTCTGCCCCAGGGCCAGACTCATGGAACTCTGTGTTCATCAAGAACTGCAAGAAGCCCCTATCACGAGCCTTTTCCATCCTATGGAGAGGGAGCATGGACACGGGGGTCGTCCCACAGTTACTAAAAACAACAGACATAGCCCCACTCCACAAAGGGGGCAGTAAAGCAACAGCAAAGAACTACAGACCAATAGCACTAACATCCCATATCATAAAAATCTTTGAAAGGGTCCTAAGAAGCAAGATCACCACGCATCTAGAAACCCATCAGTTACACAACCCAGGGCAACATGGGTTTAGAACAGGTCGCTCCTGTCTGTCTCAACTATTGGACCACTACGACAAGGTCCTAAATGCACTAGAAGACAAAAAGAATGCAGATGTAATATATACAGACTTTGCAAAAGCCTTCGACAAGTGTGACCATGGCGTAATAGCGCACAAAATGCGTGCTAAAGGAATAACAGGAAAAGTCGGTCGATGGATCTATAATTTCCTCACTAACAGAACACAGAGAGTAGTCGTCAACAGAGTAAAGTCCGAGGCAGCTACGGTGAAAAGCTCTGTTCCACAAGGCACAGTACTCGCTCCCATCTTGTTCCTCATCCTTATATCCGACATAGACAAGGATGTCAGCCACAGCACCGTGTCTTCCTTTGCAGATGACACCCGAATCTGCATGACAGTGTCTTCCATTGCAGACACTGCAAAGCTCCAGGCAGACATCAACCAAATCTTTCAGTGGGCTGCAGAAAACAATATGAAGTTCAACGATGAGAAATTTCAATTACTCAGATATGGTAAACATGAGGAAATTAAATCTTCATCAGAGTACAAAACAAATTCTGGCCACAAAATAGAGCGAAACACCAACGTCAAAGACCTGGGAGTGATCATGTCGGAGGATCTCACCTTCAAGGACCATAACATTGTATCAATCGCATCTGCTAGAAAAATGACAGGATGGATAATGAGAACCTTCAAAACTAGGGAGGCCAAGCCCATGATGACACTCTTCAGGTCACTTGTTCTATCTAGGCTGGAATATTGCTGCACACTAACAGCACCTTTCAAGGCAGGTGAAATTGCCGACCTAGAAAATGTACAGAGAACTTTCACGGCGCGCATAACGGAGATAAAACACCTCAATTATTGGGAGCGCTTGAGGTTCCTAAACCTGTATTCCCTGGAACGCAGGAGGGAGAGATACATGATTATATACACCTGGAAAATCCTAGAGGGACTAGTACCGAACTTGCACACGAAAATCACCCACTACGAAAGCAAAAGACTTGGCAGACGATGCACCATCCCCCCAATGAAAAGCAGGGGTGTCACTAGCACGTTAAGAGACCATACAATAAGTGTCAGGGGCCCGAGACTGTTCAACTGCCTCCCAGCACACATAAGGGGGATTACCAACAGACCCCTGGCAGTCTTCAAGCTGGCACTGGACAAGCACCTAAAGTCAGTTCCGGATCAGCCGGGCTGTGGCTCGTATGTTGGTTTGCGTGCAGCCAGCAGCAACAGCCTGGTTGATCAGGCTCTGATCCACCAGGAGGCCTGGTCTCAGACCGGGCCGCGGGGGCGTTGACCCCCGGAACTCTCTCCAGGTAAACTCCAGGTAAATATGTAGGCGAGACAGGCAGAGATCTTGCAGTCCGCCTGAATGAGCATCGAAATGCCTCTAACAGAGACGATGTAAGGTACGCATGTGTCCTCCACAGTGACTCCACGGGGCATTTGATGAACTGGAATGAGGCACAACTCGTTCTCACCGAACCAGACCTCAGACGCCGACGGTGCCTAGAAGCCTCACTAATCGCCGTCACCGACACTATAGAACGTAACACTGGAAACTACAAAATTTCAAAAACATTGGCATACATGATACTTAAGCAGCACCAACCCAACAACACAGGAGTCACATGATTTCATCGTCTACCCGTCCTCATCATAGGCAGAGGTTGTTTTGATAAGGACCTGCCTCGCATGGGCCAGTAGGCCTTCTACAGTGTTCCTCCATTCTTATGTTCTTATGACATTCCTCAGGTCACGTGCGTCACACCTCACTCTCCGCCTATATATATAATGTCTTTCTACCTCTGTATGTTAGAAGTGATCAAGGTCCCAGGACCGAAACGTTTTCTAATAAATATGTTATAGTGTTTGCTTACGTGTCTTTCTAAACCAACTTGTCGGTATTTACTACCAAGGTTTATACCATTCCACGCAGTATTTTATATGTCGTTATCATGTCTCCCCTGACCCTCCTGTCCTCCAGTGTCGTCAGGCCGATTTCCCTTAATCTTTCTTCATAGGACATTCCCCTTAGCTCTGGAACTAACCTTGTCGCAAACCTTTGTACTTTCTCTAGTTTCTTGACGTGCTTTATCAAGTGCGGGTTCCAAACAGGTGCTGCATACTCCAGTATGGGCCTGACATACACGGTGTACAGTGTCTTGAACGATTCCTTACTAAGGTATCGGAATGCTGTTCTCAGGTTTGCCAGGCGCCCATATGCTGCAGCAGTTATCTGATTGATGTGTGCTTCCGGAAACATGCTCGGTGTTATACTCACCCCAAGATCTTTCTCCTTGAGTGTGGTTTGCAGTCTTTGGCCACCTAGCCTATACTCTGTCTGTGGTCTTCTGTGCCCTTCCCCTATCTTCATGACTTTGCATTTGGCAGGATTAAATTCGAGAAGCTATTTGCTGGACCAGGTGTCCAGTCTGTCCAGGTCTCTTTGAAGTCCTGCCTGGTCCTCATCAGATTTAATTCTCCTCATTAACTTCACATCATCTGCAAACAGGGACACTTCTGAGTCTAACCCTTCCATCATGTCGTTCACATATACCAAAAATAGCACTGGTCCTAGGACCGACCCCTGTGGGACCCCGCTCGTCACAGGTGCCCACTGTGATACATCATTACGTACCATGACTCGTTGTTGCCTCCCTGTCAGGTATTCTCTGATCCATTGCAGTGCCCTTCCTGTTATATGCGCCTGATGCTCTAGCTTCTGCACTAATCTCTTGTGAGGAACTGTGTCAAAGGCCTTCTTGCAGTCCTAGAAGATGCAATCAACCCACCCCTCTCTCTCGTGTCTTACTTCTGTTATTTTATCATAAAACTCGAGAAGGTTTGTTACACAGGATTTGCCTTCCATGAATCCGTGCTGGTTGGCATTTATACTCTTGTTCCGTTCCAGGTGCTCCACCGAGAGAGTGTGTGTGTGTGTGTGTGTGTGTGTGTGTGTGTGTGTGTGTGTGTGTGTGTGTGTGTGTGTTAAGAATTCGCAGAACAGGCAAAATACTCACAGACACTAATCTTTGGTCGAAGGAGACTCGAACCTACGAACCTTGGAACAGGGTATGCAGTGCTCTTCCCACCGTACCACACTGGACCAATACCTTGGCGCCCAGTTAACGCTAGACGTTTTGGTCCAAGGCAGCCAGCCGTCAGGCAGGTGGTTTACAGCTTTTCATGTCATCCCCTGTATTCATCGACCGATCAGAGATTTTTACAACGCTCTGCGAATTCTAAACATTGTAAAAATCTTTGGTCGTTCGATGCATACAGGGGATGACATGAAAAGCTGTAAACCACCTGCCTGACGGCTGGCTACCTTGGACCAAAACGTCTAGCGTTAGCTGGGCGCCAAGGTATTGGTCCAGTGTGGTACGGTGGTAGAGCACTGCGTACCTTGTTCCAAGGTTCGTAGGTTCGAGTCTCCTTCGACCAAAGATTAGTGTACATGTATTCTCTCTTGTGTACATGTACACAAGAGAGAATACATGTACACGAGAGAGCTTATACCAGCTACAGTAATGTTCCAGCAACAGTGAACATAATGTACCTAGCTTATATTATTATCTTAATTGACTATGCAGCGCCCATGTAAACATTATTGAAGGAAATCTGTCTCCGGTCCCTGGAGCTCATGAAAAAATAAGGCACCCGGAATTATTCCTCGCCTAAATCTACCAGGGTTCTTAATGTGAGGGAGGTACTTGGTGTTCCTAGTATCACTGATAGGAATATTGAGACATACTGTACTTGGTATTAGAATGACTAAATACTTAATCTAGATGTAAATACACTTAGATCTAAATGGGGTGTCAAAATATGGAATTATATTAAGTCTTGTAACGTGCACGAAGTGTATCGCTGAAGACAGCAAAGAGCATTTCACCCCTCCATGGAAGATGTGTTCATTTAATACCACATATCTGCAAACCCCTCCTAAGAAGCTCATCACTGGTAATCCCTTCCTTAAATCACTTGTAGAAACAACTGCTCCAGAAGAAAATTCTCAACTGTTAGCCATGATGTATCACCAGTTATACAGTGATGGATCTAAGCAGGAGTCTACTAGCAGGGCTGCACCTGCTCTTGTTGTCACCTCCCTAGTTAAGAACTCTAGCAGCTATGTTGAGTTAGACACAAGAATTAACAACTTGGAGTCTACATTGCAAACTGAATTGTTTGCCATCCTGATGGCGCTAAAATAAACCTATGACACAGAGCTTGACTCTTTGATTATTACTGATTCTATGTCATCACTGAAGGCTCTTGACTCACATAATGACTCAAACAAAATGTTCATTGGAAAAGTGAGGTACAGATATTAAAAATCAAAGAGGGAAGCATTAAAGTATAATTCTCATAGATTCCATCACAGATTGAATTACGTCTACATGATCAAGTTGATAAATTAGCCAAAGAACCACCCTGAAAGGTAAAAAAAAATTGAATATTACTTAAGTATGTGTCAAACATTAAGAATAATATTGAGAGAAGTAAATAATAAAAGTGAATGTCACGGGAATGTAGTTAGAAGCCTAAGTAGATCTGTCACTAAGATAAAATGAACTTAGATAACATCATGTCTGTGGAGCAACTTGTAATGTAAACAGACTGACATTGTAGTAGCAAGGCTTAGACTTGGTTACAAGTACCTCTGGATGTTTGATATACACAAAGGCTAAGGCTTGGCTACAAGTACTTCTGACAGTCTGACATACACACAGATGATGATCAAACTAAATGTAAATTATGTGATCAGCCCCATGTTCACTATCTTGAACAATATTGCTCCACTGTTCACTTCCTGAGGAATAGAGATAAACAATACAATAACTTATGGGATTAACCATTTTCCATATTTATTACATGTTTGACTGAGTTCAGTGTCAAAATCTAAATCTAACCATCAGCTTATTTCATCTTAGAAGCAAAAATGTTCAAACCTCACTATGGGAACGAGGAAATGGGAAGAAGAGAGGGAAGAGGAAGAGGAGAGAAGAGGAGGAGGAAGAGGAGCTTGGAGGAGGAAGATGACAGGGGAGGAGGATGGGAAGAGGAGAGGAGGAAGATGATAGGGGAGGGGGAGAGAACAGGAGAGGGGAGAGGACAGGGGAAGGGGAAGAGGAGAGAAAAGGGGGTAAAGGACAAGGGAGAGGACAGGGAAGGGGAAGATTGAAAGAGGACAGGGAAGGGGAGATTGGAGGAGGAAGATGACAGGGGAGGGGGATGGGAAGAGGAGAGGAGGAAGATGACAGGGGAGGGGGAGAGAACAGGAGAGGGGAGAGGACAGGGGAAGGGGAAAAGGAGAGAAAAGGGGGTAAAGGACAAGGGAGAGGACAGGGAAGGGGAAGATTGAAAGAGGATAGGGAAGGGGAGATTGGAAGAGGACAGGGAAGGGGAGATTGGAAGAGGACAAGGGAGGGGAAGAGGACAGGAGAGGAAAAGAGGACAGGGGAGGGGGGAGAGGGGAACAAGGGGAAGGGGGAGGGAGGGGAAGGGGATAGACGGGGAGTAATAGGAGAGGGGGAGGGGAGGGGGGATAATCATTGAAAAAATAATTTGTGGTAATAATAATTTACGAGTGATGGCGGTAACCCAGGTGATCACCCGGCCGCCATGTTTGTTTACCTCTCTCTCTCTCTCTCTCTCTCTCTCTCTCTCTCTCTCTCTCTCGCTCTCTCTCTCCCTCTTTCTTACACTCTCCCTCTCTCTATTTCTCTCTCTCACGCTCTCTATTCCTCTCTGTTTCTCTCTCTTACTCTCTCACTTTCTTTACACTCACACACACTCTTCTTCCTTCCCATATTCTCTTATTCTCTCTTTTACTAATGTATATATATGTGTGTACTCATCTCGCCTAATTGTACTCGCCTAATTGTGGTTGCAAGGGTTGAGATTCAGCTCCTGGCCCCGCCTCCTCACTGAACGCTACTAGGTCCTCTCTCTCTCTCTCTCTCTCTGCTCCATGAGCTTTATCATACCTCGTCTTCAAGCTATGTATGGTTCCTGCCTCCACTACCTCACTTGCTAGGCTATTCCACTTCCTGACAACTCTATGACTGAAGAAATACTTCCTAACATCCCTTTGACTCATCTGAGTCTTCTTACAAGGGATAGATTCAGAAGTGTCCCTATCCCTTGTTTCTGTGTCCCCTCACTGGAACATCCTGTCTTTGTCCACCTTGTCTATTCCACACAGTATTTTGTATGTCGTTATCATGTCTTCCCTAACCCTCCTGTACTCCAGTGTCGTCAGGCCGATTTATCTTAGCTTTTCTTCGTAGGACATTCCCCTTAGCTCTGGAACTAACCTTGTCGCAAACCTTTGCACTTTCTCTAATTTCTTGACGTGCTTGATCAAGTGTGGGTTCCAAACTGGTGCTGCATACTCCGGTACGGGCCTGGCGTACAAGGTGTACAGTGTCTTGAACGATTCCTAAGTAAGATATCGGAATGCTATTCTCCGGTTTGCTAGGCGCCCATATGCTGCAGCAGTTATCTGGTTGATGTGTGCTTCCGGAGACGTGTTCGGTGTTATACTCACGCCAAGATCTTTCTCCTTGAGCGAGGTTTGCAGTCATTAACCACTTAGTCTATACTCTGTCTGCGGTCTTCTTTGCCCTTCCCCGATCTTCATGACTTTGCATTTGGCAGGGTTAAATTCGAGAAGCCAGTTGCTGGACCAAGTGTCCAGCCTGTCCAGGTCTCTTTGAAGTCCTACCTGATCCTCATCTGATTTAATTCTCCTCATTAACTTCACATCATCTGCGAATAGGGACACTTCTGAATCTATCCTTTCCATCATGTCATTTACATATATCAAGAACAGCACTGGTCCTAGGACTGACCCCTGCGGGACCCCGCTCCTCACAGGTGCCCACTGTGATACCTCATCATGTACCATGACTCGTTGTTGCCTCCCTGTCAGGTATTCTCTAATCCATTACAGTGCCCATCCTGTTATACGTGCCTGATCCTCTAGCTTTTGCAGTAATCTCTCGTGAGGAACTGTGTCGAAGGCCTTCTTGCAGTCCAAGAAAATGCACTCAACCCACCCCTCTCTCTCGTGTCTTAGATATGTTGCTTTACCATAAAACTCCAGAAGGTTTGTGTGTGTGTGTGTGTGTGTGTGTGTGTGTGTGTGTGTGTGTGTGTGTGTACTCACCTAGTTGAGGTTGCGGGGGTCGAGTCCGAGCTCCTGTGTGTGTGTGTGTGTGTGTGTGTGTGTGTGTGTGTGTGTGTGTGTGTGTGTGTGTGTGTGTGTGTGTGTGTGTGTGTGTGTGTGTGTTAGACTGGAAGCGTCGTGATTGATAATAAAACACTGACAGACATCACAATAAACGGCAAGACAACAAAGACAACAGGAGGAACAGAGAATGTATGGAACAGAGATGACGAAGCGACAGACGGCAACAGAAGCCAAGGGCAAACAACAGGAACAACAGAGGCAACATGAAGCAATAACATGAAGCAAAAATAATAACAGATGCCAAGCATGAGCAACAGACACAACAGGTACATAAAACGACAATGGAACCATGAAACAGAGAACGAGGAGCAACAGACCCTAACAGGAACAACAGAGATGCCAACAGGAGAAACAGATAAGATCAACAGACAAAAACAAAAGATAACAGTGATAGGCAACAAACAACAGACGCCAACGGGAACGAGAGTAACTAACAGAAGCAACCAAGACTAAATGGTACAGAAAACAATTGGAGAATAAAACAGTGATAATAAAGACAAGACAGTGATAACAGAGACAACAGAAGAGTCAACCGGAGCAACAGATAACAGGAACTGAGTCAAAGAAAAAATGGAGCACGAGACAACGGTGATAATAACAGAGGCGAAAATGAACCACAGAGACCTAACAGGTACAACAGACGCCACCAGGAGCAAAAGACACACCAACAGAACCAATACGAACATAAGACAATGAGGCCATGAAACAACAGTGATAACAGAACAACCGGAGTAACAAATGCCAATGTGAGCAACAGGAATGCCAACGGAAACGAAAGTCGCCAACAGGAGCAACAGTGACGCTAATAGGAGCAACAGAGGCGTTAACAGGGGCAAGTGACGTTAACAGACACGCCAACAGCAACAGATGCCAACAAGAGCAACAGAAACAGACGCCAACAATAGTAACAAAGATGCCAACAGCAGCAACATAGATGCCAACAAGAGCAACAAACGCAAAGACGCCAACAGGAGCAAGACACACTAACAGAAGCACCTACAGAAACACACACCAACAGAAGTAACAAAAGACTTCAACAGGAGCAACACACCAACAGAAACATGAGCAACAACGACACCAACAGGAGCAACTGACACAAACAGCAACAGACATCAACGGGAACAGACACACATCGACAGGAGACACCAACAGGAAAAACAGACATAACAGGAGCAAGACACAGCAACATAAAGAGACATCAACAGAAGCAATAAAGAAACAGAGAGTAATACACACACTCACAGAAGCAACAGAGAGAGAGAGAGAGAGAGAGAGAGAGAGAGAGAGAGAGAGAGAGAGAGAGAGAGAGAGAGAGGGAGAGGGAGAGAGGGAGAGAGAGAGAGAGAGAGAGAGAGAGAGAGAGAGAGAGAGAGAGAGAGAGAGAGAGAGAGAGAGAGAGAGAGAAGGGGAGAGAGAGGAGAGAGAGAGAGAGAGAGAGAGAGAGAGAGAGAGAGAGAGAGAGAGAGAGAGAGAGAGAGAGAGAGACAGCGAGAGAGAGAGAGAGAGAGAGAGAGAGAGAGAGAGAGAGAGAGAGAGAGAGAGAGAGAGAGAGAGAGAGAGAGAGAGAGAGAGAGAGAGAGAGAGAGAGAGAGAGGAACATGTTTGTAGCAGTCAACTTCGGAGCGTCACTGGTGGGAGGTAACCATGACAACCAAGTCATACCAACACCACACCGCCAACAAACCTTTAAAAAATTAAATTCCCCCACCAACATTCTTGTAATGTCTAACGATATCTATTTCAAACACAGACAAAATTTCGACGTATAAAAATACAATAAAGTATACAACGAGTGACTAAACGGGAAGAGAGACGATAAATTAATATACAGGATGGAGGGTAATGAAGGTGGTGTTGGTGGGAGTGTCTGGCAACACTGTCCCGTCCTGGTAGGGATACTGGGCCTAAGGGAATGGAGGATAGGGGGCGCTAAGGGGTGTTAAGGGGGAGATAGGGGCGCTAAAGGGTATTAAGGGACGCTAAGGGGTACTGGAGGGCGCTAAGGGGAGTTAATGGACGCTAAAGGGTTTTAGATGGCGCTAAAGAGTGTTAAGGGACGTTAAAGGGTGTTAGGGGCAGATAGAGGGGTGTGAAGGGGTGACAGTGGGGGGTTAGGGATGTTAAGGGGGAGCTAAGGGACGCTAAGCATCCCTTAGGGATATTATGGGATATTAAGGGATATTATGGGAAGGAAGGGGTGTTAGGGGCGCTAAGGGGTGCTAGGGGAAATAGTGAACCTTAAGAGTCGTTAAGGGAGATATCGGACGCTAAGAGGTGATAGGGTGAAATAGTGGACCTAAGGGGTATTAAGGGGGGATAATGTATGCTAAGAGGTGTTAAGGGGAGACAGAGGACGCTAAGGGGCATTAGGTAAGATATTGGACGCTAAGGGGTGTTAGGGGTAGATATTGAACGCTAAGGGGTTTTAGGGGAAGATAGTGGACGAAAAGCGGTGCTAGGGGAGATATTGGACGCTAAGGGGTGATAAGGAGGAGATAATGGACGCTAAGGTATCAATATAAACCACGACAGTAACAATATAAACCATGACAGAAACAATATAAACCACGACAGTAACAATATAAACCATGACAGAAACAATATAAACCACGACAGTAACAATGTAAACGACATGAAAATACAAACCACGATTGTAGCACTATAAACTACGACAGTAACAATATAAACCACGAAAGTAACATAAACCATGACAGTAGCAATATAAACCATGACATGAAAGTAACATTAACAACGACAGTAACAATATAAACCACGAACAATATAAACCATGACAACAATGATATCAACCACGAGACTAACAATATAAACCACGACTGTAACAATATAAACCCTGACAACAATAACATAAATCACAACAACGATATAAACCACAACAGTAACAACATAAACCAAGACAGTAACAATATGAACCACGACTATCAATATAAACCATGACAGTAACAATATAAACCATGACAGTAACAATATAAACCATGACAGTAACAATATAAACCATGACAGTAACAATATAAACCATGACAGTAACAATATAAACCATGACAATAACAATATAAACCATGACAGTAACAATATAAACCATGACAGTAACAATATAAACCATGACAGTAACAATATAAACCATGACAGTAACAATATAAACCATGACAGTAACAATATAAACCATTACAGTAACAATATAAACCATGACAGTAACAATATAAACCATGACAGCAACAATATAAACCATGACAGTAACAATATAAACCATGACACTAACAATATAAACCATGGCAGTAACAATATAAACCATGACAGTAACAATATAAACCATGACAGTAACAATATAAACCATGACAGTAACAATATAAACCATGGCAGTAACAATATAAACCATTACAGTAACAATATAAACCATGACAGTAACAATATAAACCATGACAGTAACAATATAAACCATGACAGTAACAATATAAACCATGACACTAACAATATAAACCATGGCAGTAACAATATAAACCATTACAGTAACAATATAAACCATGACAGTAACAATATAAACCATGACAGTAACAATATAAACCATGACACTAACAATATAAACCATGGCAGTAACAATATAAACCATTACAGTAACAATATAAACCATGACAGTAACAATATAAACCATGACACTAACAATATAAACCATGGCAGTAACAATATAAACCATTACAGTAACAATATAAACCATAACAGTAACAATATAAACCATGACACTAACAATATAAACCATGGCAGTAACAATATAAACCATTACAGTAACAATATAAACCATGACAGTAACAATATAAACCATGACAGTAACAATATAAACCATGACACTAACAATATAAACAATGACAGTAACAATATAAACCATGACAGAAACAATATAAACCATGACAGTAACAATATAAACCATGACACTAACAATATAAACTATGACAGTAACAATATAAACCATGGCAGTAACAATATAAACCATGACAGTAACAATATAAACCATGACAGTAACAATATAAACCATGACAGTAACAATATAAACCATGACAGTAACAATATAAACGATGACAATAACAATATAAACCATGACAGTAACAATATAAACCATGACAGTAACAATATAAACCATGACAATAACAATATAAACCATGACAGTAACAATATAAACCATGGCAGTAACAATATAAACCATGACAGTAACAATATAAACCATGACAGTAACAATATAAACCATGACAGTAACAATATAAACCATGACAGTAACAATATAAACCATGACAGTAACAATATAAACCATGACAGTAACAATATAAACCATGACAGTAACAATATAAACCATGACAATAACAATATAAACCATGACAGTAACAATATAAACCATGACAGTAACAATATAAACCATGACAGTAACAATATAAACCATGACAGTAACAATATAAACCATGACAGTAACAATATAAACCATGACAGTAACAATATAAACCATGACAGTAACAATATAAACCATGACAGTAACAATATAAACCATGACAGTAACAATATAAACCATGACAGTAACAATATAAACCATGACAGTAACAATATAAACCATGACAATAACAATATTAGCCATGACACTAACAACAGCAACAGGTGGTACAGTCAGCAACAGGTGATGCAGTCACAGCAACAGGTGGTACAGTAAGAGCAACAGGTGGTGCTGTCAGAGCAACAGGTGATGCAGTCACAGCAACAGGTGGTGTATTCACAGCAACAGGTGGTGTATTCACAGCAACAGGTGGTGTATTCACAGCAACAGGTGGTGTATTCACAGAAACAGGTGTAGTCACAGCAACAATTGGTGTATTCACAGCAACAGGTGGTGTAGTCACAGCAATAACTGGTGTAGTCACAGCAACAGGTGGTGTAGTCACAGCAATAACTGGTGTAGTCACAGCAACAGTTGTAGTCACAGCAATAACTGGTGTAGTCACAGCAACAGGTGGTGTAGTCACAGCAACAGGTGTAGTCACAGCAACAGGTGGTGTAGTCAAAGCAACAGGTGTAGTCACAGCAACAGATGTAGTCACAGCAACAGGTGTAGTCACAGCAACAGGTGTAGTCACAGAAACAGGTGGTGTATTCACAGTAACAGATGGTGCAGTCACAGCAACAGGTGGTGTAGTCACAGCAACAGGTGTAGTCGCAGCAACAGGTGTAGTCACAGCAACAGGTGGTGTAGTCACAGCAACAAGTGGTGTATTCACAGTAACAGATGGTGCAGTCACAGCAACAGGTGGTGTAGTCAAAGCAACAAGTGGTGTATTCACAGTAACAGATGGTGCAATCACAGCAACAGGTGTAGTCACAGCAACAGGTGGTGGAGTCATAGCAACAAGTGGTGTATTGGCAGTAACAGGTGGTGTATTCACAGTAACAGGTGGTGTAGTCACAGCAACAGGCGGAGTATTCATAGCAACAGATGGAGCAGTTACAGCAACAGGTGGTGTATTCACAGCAACAAATGTAGTCACAGCAACAGGTGTAGTCACAGCAACAAGTGTGGTCACAGCAACAGGTGGTGTATTCACAGCAACAGTGGTACATTAAGAGGTGTAGTCACAGCAACAGGTGGTGCGGACAGAGCAACAGATGTAGTCACAGCAACAGGTGGTGCGGACAGAGCAACAGATGTAGTCACAGCAACAGGTGGTGTATTCACAGCAACAGGTGGTGCAGCAACAAGTGGTACAATAACAGCAACAGGTGGTGCAGTAACAGCACCAGGTGGAGCAGTCACAGCAACAGGTGGTACAATACTGCGTTTACACAGAAACAGCTGGTATAATACTGTGTTTACATAGCAACAGGTGGTACAACACTGCGTTTACACAGCAACAGCTGGTATAATACTGCGTTTACACAGCAACAGCTGGTATAATACTGCGTTTAGATAGCAACAGCTGGTACAATACTGCGTTTACACAGCAATAGGTGGTACAATACTGCATTTACACAGCAACAGTTGGTACAATACTGCGTTTATACAGCAACAGGTGGTACAATACTGCGTTTATACAGCAACAGGTGGTACAATACTGCGTTTATACAGCAACAGGTGGTACAATACTGCGTTTACACAGCAACAGGTGGTACAATACTGTTTATAACGTAAAGGGTGGAACAATTTGTCGTTCCGTTATCAACAGATGATTGACTACCGTTCTTGCATTTACAGATGGGAAAGGATAATGCCCTGACATCAACAGGTGAATCAGCGCTCTCTTCTCTGAAACAGGTGGTAGAATACGGCGCCATCACAGCAACAGGTGGTGCTACCATCACAGCAACAGGTGGTACAACCATCACAGCAACAGGTGGTGCAGCCATCACAGCAACAGGTGGTACAACCATCACAGTAACAGGTAGTGCTACCATCAGAGCAACAGGTGATGACACCATCACAGCAACAGGTGATGCCACCATCACAGCAACAGGTAGTGCTACCATCACAGCAACAGGTAGTGCTACCATCACAGCAACAGGTAGTGCTACCATCACAGCAACAGGTGGTACAACCATCACAGTAACAGGTAGTGCTACCATCACAGCAACAGGTAGTGCTACCATCACAGCAACAGGTGGTACAACCATCACAGCAACAGGTAGTGCTACCATCACAGCAACAGGTAGTGCTACCATCACAGCAACAGGTGGTACAACCATCACAGTAACAGGTAGTGCTACCATCACAGCAACAGGTAGTGCTACCATCAGAGCAACAGGTGATGCCACCATCACAGCAACAGGTGATGCCACCATCACAGCAACAGGTAGTGCTACCATCACAGCAACAGGTGGTACAACCATCACAGCAACAGGTGGTACAACCATCACAGTAACAGGTAGTGCTACCATCACAGTAACAGGTAGTGCTACCATCACAGCAACAGGTGGTACAACCATCACAGTAACAGGTAGTGCTACCATCAGAGCAACAGGTGATGCCACCATCACAGCAACAGGTAGTGCTACCATCAGAGCAACAGGTGATGCCACCATCACAGCAACAGGTAGTGCTACCATCAGAGCAACAGGTGATGCCACCATCACAGCAACAGGTAGTGCTACCATCAGAGCAACAGGTGATGCCACCATCACAGTAACAGGTAGTGCTACCATCAGAGCAACAGGTGATGCCACCATCACAGCAACAGGTAGTGCTACCATCAGAGCAACAGGTGATGCCACCATCACAGCAACAGGTAGTGCTACCATCAGAGCAACAGGTGATGCCACCATCACAGCAACAGGTAGTGCTACCATCACAGCAACAGGTGGTACAACCATCACAGTAACAGGTAGTGCTACCATCACAGTAACAGGTAGTGCTACCATCACAGCAACAGGTGGTACAACCATCACAGTAACAGGTAGTGCTACCATCACAGCAACAGGTGGTACAACCATCACAGTAACAGGTAGTGCTACCATCACAGTAACAGGTAGTGCTACCATCACAGTAACAGGTAGTGCTACCATCACAGTAACAGGTAGTGCTACCATCACAGTAACAGGTAGTGCTACCATCACAGTAACAGGTAGTGCTACCATCACAGTAACAGGTGGTACAACCATCACAGTAACAGGTAGTGCTACCATCACAGCAACAGGTAGTGCTACCATCACAGTAACAGGTAGTGCTACCATCACAGTAACAGGTGGTACAACCATCACAGTAACAGGTAGTGCTACCATCACAGTAACAGGTAGTGCTACCATCACAGCAACAGGTGGTACAACCATCACAGCAACAGGTAGTGCCACCATCACAGCAACAGGTAGTGCTACCATCACAGCAACAGGTGGTACAACCATCACAGTAACAGGTAGTGCTACCATCACAGCAACAGGTAGTGCTACCATCACAGCAACAGGTGGTACAACCATCACAGTAACAGGTAGTGCTACCATCACAGTAACAGGTAGTGCTACCATCACAGCAACAGGTGGTACAACCATCACAGCAACAGGTGGTACAACCATCACAGCAACAGGTAGTGCTACCATCACAGTAACAGGTGGTGCTACAATCATAGCAACAGGTGGTGCTACAATCATAGCAACAGGTGGTGTTACCATCATAGCAACAGGTGGTGCTATCACAGCAACAGGTGGTGTTACCATCATAGCAACAGGTGGTGCTACCATAACAACAGGTGGTGCCACGATCATAGCAACAGGTGGTGTTACCATCACAGCAACAGGTGGTGTTACCATCATAGCAACAGGTGGTGCTACCATCACAACAGGTGGTGCCACCATCACAGCAACAGGTGGTGTTACCATCACAGCACCAGGTGGTGTTACCATCATAGCAACAGGTGGTGCTATCACAGCAACAGGTGGTGTTACCATCATAGCAACAGGTGGTGCTACCATCACAACAACAGGTGGTGCCACGATCATAGCAACAGGTGGTGTTACCATCACAGCAACAGGTGGTGTTACCATCATAGCAACAGGTGGTGCCACCATCACAGCAACAGGTGGTGTTACCATCACAACAGGTGGTGCCACCATCACAGCAACAGGTGGTGTTACCATCACAGCAACAGGTGGTGTTACCATCATAGCAACAGGTGGTGCCACCATCACAGCAACAGGCGGTGCAACCTGGTATACCTGCCCCTCTTTCACCCTCACCACCCCTCACCTGCCCCTCCTTCACCCCACCACCCCTCCTCCCCACCCCTCCTTCACCCCACCACCCCTCACCTGCCCCTCCTTCACCCCACCACCCCTCCTCCCCACCACCCCTCCTTCACCCCACCACCCCTCACCTGCCCCTCCTTCACCCCACCACCCCTCCTCCCCACCACCCCTCCTTCACCCCACCACCCCTCCTCCCCACCACCCCTCCTTCACCCCACCACCCCTCACCTGCCCCTCCTTCACCCCACCACCCCTCCTCCCCACCACCCGTCCTTCACCCCACCACCCCTCCTCCCCACCACCCGTCCTTCACCCCACCACCCCTCACCTGCCTCTCCTTCACCCCACCACCCCTCCTCCCCACCACCCCTCCTTCACCCCACCACCCCTCACCTGCCCCTCCTTCACCCCACCACCCCTCCTCCCCACCACCCCTCCTTCACCCCATCACCCCTCACCTGCCCCTCCTTCACCCCACCACCCCTCCTCCCCACCACCCCTCCTTCACCCCACCACCCCTCACCTGCCCCTCCTTCACCCCACCACCCCTCCTCCCCACCACCCCTCCTTCACCCCACCACCCCTCACCTGCCTCTCCTTCACCCCCCCACCCCACCACCCCACCACCCGTCCTTCACCCCACCACCCCTCACCTGCCTCTCCTTCACCCCACCACCCCTCCTCCCCACCACCCGTCCTTCACCCCACCACCCCTCACCTGCCTCTCCTTCACCCCACCACCCCTCCTCCCCACCACCCCTCCTTCACCCCACCACCCCTCACCTGCCCCTCCTTCACCCCACCACCCCTCCTCCCCACCACCCCTCCTTCACCCCACCACCCCTCACCTGCCCCTCCTTCACCCCACCACCCCTCCTCCCCACCACCCCTCCTTCACCCCACCACCCCTCACCTGCCCCTCCTTCACCCCACCACCCCTCCTCCCCACCACCCCTCCTTCACCCCACCACCCCTCACCTGCCTCTCCTTCACCCCACCACCCCTCCTCCCCACCCCCCGTCCTTCACCCCACCACCCCTCACCTGCCTCTCCTTCACCCCACCACCCCTCCTCCCCACCACCCGTCCTTCACCCCACCACCCCTCACCTGCCTCTCCTTCACCCCACCACCCCTCCTCCCCACCACCCATCCTTCACCCCACCACCCCTCACCTGCCTCTCCTTCACCCCACCACCCCTCACCTGCCCCTCCTTCACCCCACCACCCCTCCTCCCCACCACCCATCCTTCACCCCACCACCCCTCACCTGCCTCTCCTTCACCCCACCACCCCTCACCTGCCCCTCCTTCACCCCACCACCCCTCCTCCCCACCACCCATCCTTCACCCCACCACCCCTCACCTGCCTCTCCTTCACCCCACCACCCCTCACCTGCCCCTCCGTCACCCCACCACCCCTCACCTGCCCCTCCTTCACCCCACCACCCCTCCTCCCCACCACCCGTCCTTCACCCCACCACTCCTCACCTGCCCCTCCTTCACCCCACCACCCCTCCTCCCCACCACCCGTCCTTCACCCCACCACCCCTCACCTGCCTCTCCTTCACCTCACCACCACTCCTTCACCCCCACCACCCTTCACCTGCCCCTCCTTCACCCCTCCACCTGCCCCTCCTTCACCCCACCACCTGCCCCTCCTTCACCCCACCACCCATCACCTGCCCCTCCTTCACCCCACCACCCATCACCTGCCCCTCCTTCACCCCCTACCTGCCCCTCCCCTGAATAATCCCTTAGAGCACTCTAAAAGCTGATATATTTCCCCTTGCTGGTTATTCACCTATCCCACCTGGACTATGTTGGGTGAGTCTGGGTGATGGGCGAGTCTGGGTGATGGGTGAGTCTGGGTGATGGGTGAGTCTGGGTGATGGGTGAGTCTGGGTGATGGGTGAGTCTGGGTGATGGGTGAGTCTGGGTGATGGGCGAGTCTGGGTGATGGGTGAGTCTGGGTGATGGGTGAGTCTGGGTGATGGGCGAGTCTGGGTGATGGGCGAGTCTGGGTGATGGGTGAGTCTGGGTGATGGATGTAGGCGGGTGATGGGGAAGATGAAGAAAAGATCTAGGTCATAATATCGTGGATGCTAGGTAAGATAAGATAAGATAAGATTTCGTTCGGATTTTTAACCCCGGAGGGTTAGCCACCCAGGATAACCCAAGAAAGTCAGTGCGTCATCGCGGACTGTCTAACTTATTTCCATTGGGGTCCTTAATCTTGTCCCCCAGGATGCGACCCACACCAGTCGACTAACACCCAGGTACCTATTTGCTGCTAGGTGAACAGGACAATAGGTGTAAGGAAACGTGTCGGAATTTCCACCCGCCGGGAATCGAACCCGGGCCCTCCGTGTGTGAAGCGGGAGCTTTAGCCACCAGGCCGCCGGCACCTATGTGATAACGGCACCTAGGTGGCAGGTGACCTTGGCACCTATGTGATAACGGCACCTAGGTGGCAACTGCGCCTAGGTGGTAATGGAACTTAGATGATAACGGCATCTAAGTAATAACGGCACGTAGGTGATAACGGCACCTAGGTAATAACTGCACCTAGCAGAATTGCACTGCTGCCACCAATGTCGTCAGAAGGGAACATGTAGCAGCTGGCAGGAGTGATGTATGGCTGTCAGTGTGGCTGTCAGTGGTTGTCAGTATAGCTGTCAGCGTGGTTGTCAGTATGGCTGTCAGTGTGGTTGTCAGTATGGCTGTCAGTGTGATTGTCAGTATGGCTGTCAGTGTGATTGTCAGTATGGCTGTCAGTGTGGTTGTCAGTATGGCTGTCAGTGTGGTTGTCAGTATGGCTGTCAGTGTGGTTGTCAGTATGGCTGTCAGTGTGGTTGCCAGTGTGGTTGTCAGTATGACTGTCAGTGTGGTTGTCAGTATGGTTGTCAGTGTGGTTGTCAGTATGGTTGTTAGTGAGGTTGTCAGTATGGCTGTCAGTGTGGTTGCCAGTGTGGTTGTCAGTATGACTGTCAGTGTGGTTGTCAGTATGGTTGTCAGTGTGGTTGTCAGTATGGTTGTTAGTGAGGTTGTCAGTATGGCTGTCAGTTGAACCATAATAACACCCACAACCTGTACGGTTGGGCAGTGACGACCTGGTTACTAGCTGAGAGGGGAGATGGGGAGTAAGGGGAGATTGGGGAGGGAGGAAGAGGGGGGTCAGGGAAGGGCCAGGCCAGGCCAGCGTTGCCCAGGAAACCGCCCGCAAACTAGAGACGGGCCACGCGCCGCCCACCAGCCACCCTCTAACAGCCCACCCTGCTGTCTCCCTCCTCTCCACATCAGGGCTACACTCAACAGTAATATACTGTGTGTATATGTGTGTGTATATATATATATATATATATATATATATATATATGTCGTGCCGAATAGGCAGAACTTGCGATCTTGGCTTAAATAGCAACGCTCATCTTGCCATATAGGACATGTGAAAATTTGTGTATGCAATAATTTCGCCAAAATCCTTCTGAACCTAACGAAAAAAAATATATTTCACTGTGTTTGTTTAGTATTAAATTACTGTAAACAAATCTAAAATATTTATAGTTGGGTTAGGCTAAAATAAATTGTTCTTGTTATAATAAGGTTAGGTAAGTTTTCTAAGATTCTTTTGGTGCAAAATTAAAAATTTTTTCATTAACATTAATGAAAAAAATATATCTTTAAACGTATAAGAGAAAATTTTAGAAATGACTTAATTTTAAATGAGTTCTTGCTAATTGACCAGTTTTACATATTCGGCACGACATATATATATATATATATATATATATATATATATATATATATATATATATATATAGGGTATACAGTACATACATGTATACCTATTTTTATTACAAATCACAGACTGGCGTGTACTATACATGACCAAATATTCAACTATGACAATGGATACATCTACAGTGCTTGTATTAAATATCTGGTCTATGGAGAAGTAAAGGGGAGGAGATATGATCACGGCATACAAAGTACTTTATTGACAATGATACACATAAGATTTGTAATGTACTAACAACGAGTCAGTATTTCTCAACCACAACGTTTTGCCTTAAATATTCTATGTAGAGGGAGTCTAGACACAGGGTCATCCCACAGTCACTAAAAACAACAGATATAGCCCCACTCCATAAAGTTGGCAGTAAAACAATAGCAAAGAATTCTAGACTGATAGAACTAACGTCCCATATTAAGAAAATCTTTGAAAGGGTTTGAAGAAGCAAGATCGTCAACCATTTGGATACCCAACAATTGCACAACCCAGGGCAACATGAGCAGGTTGCTTCTGCCTCTCACAACTACTGGACCACTATGACATGGTCTTGGATGGTCGCTCCTGCCTCTCACAACTACTGGACCACTATGACATGGTCTTGGATGGTCGCTCCTGCCTCTCACAACTACTGGACCACTATGACATGGTCTTGGATGGTCGCTCCTGCCTCTCACAACTACTGGACCACTATGACATGGTCTTGGATGGTCGCTCCTGCCTCTCACAACTACTGGACCACAATGACATGGTCTTGGATGATCGCTCCTGCCTCTCACAACTACTGGACCACTATGACATGGTCTTGGATGGTCGCTCCTGCCTCTCACAACTACTGGACCACTATGACATGGTCTTGGATGGTCGCTCCTGCCTCTCACAACTACTGGACCACTATGACATGGTCTTGGATGGTCGCTCCTGCCTCTCACAACTACTGGACCACAATGACATGGTCTTGGATGATCGCTCCTGCCTCTCACAACTACTGGACCACTATGACATGGTCTTGGATGGTCGCTCCTGCCTCTCACAACTACTGGACCACTATGACATGGTCTTGACTAGTCGCTCCTTCCTCTCACAACCACTGGACCACTATGACATGGTCTTGGATGGTCGCTCCTGCCTCTCACAACTACTGGACCACTATGACATGGTCTTGGATGGTCGCTCCTGCCTCTCACAACTACTGGACCACTATGACATGGTCTTGATTGGTCGCTCCTGCCTCTCACAACTACTGGACCACTATGACATGGTCTTGGATGGTCGCTCCTGCCTCTCACAACTACTGGACCACTATGACATGGTCTTGGATGGTCGCTCCTGCCTCTCACAACTACTGGACCACTATGACATGGTCTTGGATGGTCGCTCCTGCCTCTCACAACTACTGGACCACTATGACATGGTCTTGGATGGTCGCTCCTGCCTCTCACAACTACTGGACCACTATGACATGGTCTTGGATGGTCGCTCCTGCCTCTCACAACTACTGGACCACTATGACATGGTCTTGGGTGGTCGCTCCTGCCTCTCACAACTACTGGACCACTATGACATGGTCTTGGATGGTCGCTCCTGCCTCTCACAACTACTGGACCACTATGACATGGTCTTGGATGGTCGCTCCTGCCTCTCACAACTACTGGACCACTATGACAAGGTCTTGGATGGTCGCTCCTGCCTCTCACAACTACTGGACCACTATGACAAGGTCTTGGATGCACTGGAGGACAAAGAGGATGTAAATGTAGTTTACACAGACTTTATAAAAACCTTCGACAAGTGCGATCATGGTGTAATAGCGCACAAAATGTGTGCCAAAGAAATAGTTGGGGCTCTGGTGGCCTGGTGGTTAACGCTCTCGCTTTACACGGTGAGGGCCTGGGTTCGATTCCCAGCTAGAGTAGAAACATTGGACGTGTTTCTTTCCACCTGTTGTCTATGTTCCCCATCAGTAAAATGGGTACCTGGGTGTTAATCGACTGGTGTGGGTCGCATCCTGGGACACTGACCTAAGGAGGCCTGGTCACAGACCGGGCCGCGGGGGCGTTGACCCCCGGAACTCTCTCCAGGTAAACTCCAGGTAATAAGTAACCAGATAAATTTTCAACTTTCTAACAAATAGAACACAACTGTTTAACAAATAGAACACAAAGGGTAAGAGAGTTCAGTTAGAGGCGGCTACAGTGAACAGCTATATATCCCAAGACACAGTACTCGGCCCCATTATTTTCCTCATTCTCATACACAGACAAGGACAGTACTCGCCCTCATCCTTATCCTCATTCACATACGTAGAGACATAAATCACAGTACTATATCATCCTCTGCAGACAATACTAGAATCTGCATGAGAGTGACATTGAGGACATAGCAAATCTTTAAACTGATATAAACAAAGTCTTCCAGTGAGCCGCAGAAAACAATACGATGTTCAGTGAGGACAAATTTCAGTGACTTGTGTTACGGAAAAATTGGCTCAATAGAGTGAAAAACTAACATGAAGGACCTGGGAGTGATAATGTCAGATCTCACTTTGAAGGCTGACATCAATGTCATTATCACAACTGCGAGGAAAATGATAGATGGATAATGAGAACCTTCAAAACAAGGGATGCCAAGCCAGTGAACTTTTAAGTCATTTGGTATCTCTAGGCTGGAATACTACTGTACAATAACCCGTTTGAAGGCAGGTGATATTACAGACCTGGAGAATATACAGAGAACTTTCACTGCACGTGTAAGTACAATAAAGCACCTAAATTACTGGGTACGGTTGGAGTCCCTTAACCTGTATTCCTTGAAACGCATGCGAGAACGATACATGATAATACACACTTGGATAATCCCAGGGTCTAGAGGAATTGGTTTCAGGTCTGCACACAATGAAAATACAGGAATTCCATGAATACACCGACACAATAAGTGAAAGGGGCCCAAGGTTATTCAACAGCCACCCACCATACATAAAAGGGATTACAAACAGACCTCTGGCTGCCTTCAAGAGGGAACCGGACAGGTTCCTAAAGTCAGTACCAGACCAGCCGGACTGTAGTCCGTACGCTGGACTGCGTGCAGCCAGCAGTAACAGCCAGGTTGGTCAGGCGCGATCCCAGACCAGGCCACCGGGAGGCCTGGTCATGGACCGGGCCGCGGGGGCGATGACCCCCGGAACAACCCTCCTGGTAGACTCCAGGTAGGTAAAAAGAATAAAGTCTATGCAACACAAGAGGTTTATCAAGAGAGTGCGAGGAGATAAAGCCGCTGTGTGGGCGACACCTTGTGGTAATTGTGGACATCCATTGTTTCTTATGTAATCTTAAAGGACACACAGTGCCAGGAAAGAAATGACAGAAGGGAAGGAAAGATGGAAGGAAAAAGGTGGCAGGGAAAAGATGGCAGGGAAAAGATGGCAGGGAAAAGATGGTAGGGGAAAATATGGTAGGGAAAGATGATAAGGGAAAAGATGGAAGAGGAAAAGATGGTATAGAAAGATGGTAGGAAAAGATAGTATAGAAAGATGGTAGGAAAAGATAGTATAGAAAGATGGTAGGGAAAGATGGTAGGGAAAAGTTGGAAGGGAAAGATGGTAGGTGAAAAGATGGTAGGGAAGAGATAGCAGGGAAAGATGGTAGGGAAAAACAGATGTTAGGGAAAAGATGGTAGGGAAGAGATAGCAGGGAAAGATGGTAGGGAAAAACAGATGTTAGGGAAAAGATGGTAGGGGGAAAAACTGAAGGATAGGGTAAGAGAAAAATACAAAATAGATAAGTAAAAGACAAAGACAGGAGATAAAGATAACAAAAGACAAAGATAGGAAATAAAGATAAAAACTGAAAATAAAGAAAATAATGACAGGAAAGAGGAGACATAACATGAAGGTTACCTGTAGACGTTGGTGGGGGTCAGCGCCCCCGCACCCCGGTCCCAGATTAGTCCTCCTGATAGCTGGTCTAGTCGACCAGGTTGTTGGCGGTGGCAGCACGCACACCAACCTGGCCACCAGTGCCAGAAACACTGCTGAAACATTCCAGCAAATGTTGGGAAGAATGTGGAGGCAAGATCAATACGCAGCTTCAAGAGGAGGTACGATGAAGGCCCATGAGGAGAAAAGTTAGTGATGATCAAAGGAGTCTAGGTGCCTCGACCCCACGCAGTCACAACTTGGCCAGTACACACACACACACACACACACACACACACACACACACACACACACACACACACACACACACACACACATACACACAAACTACAACAAAGAACTAAGCACCAATCACCACAGAGAACACAACACAACACTGCTGGTGGTTCCAGCAACACCAGAACTCACCAATATTAAGTAATTCAATACTGCAGTAAATAGCTTGAAGGCAGTTGTAAGCACTTAAACCACAATAATAAATGTTGGTAATGTCTGCTTCACTCACACACTGATCACCAACATTTGTTTAATACACCTTATTCATAGTGACAATATTTTCTTGTTAAAATGACAAAGGTGGTGTGTTAATGTTGGTGGTGTGTTATTGTTGGTGGTGTGTTAATATTGGTGGTGTGTTATTGGTCAGGTGGTGTGATATGGTGTGTGTTGTAACATACAGTGTCCTTGTACACTCCGAGTTGTGTTCCTGAGAGTCAGGTCTTAGCTCCTGACCCGGCCTCTTAAGCTACAATTCCCTACATTACTGCTTTCTGGCCTCTTGGACATTATCATACCTATTTGTGAAGCATGTACGGAATGTGCCTGTACCACTTCGTCCAGTACATACTACTGATGAACCACCACAAGCTGATAAAGTACTTCCCAACATCTCTGCGACTCGTCTCTCGTAACTTCTACACGTGACCCCTCACACCTATACCCTGCATTTTTAACAAGCTGTTCCTACAAGTCCTCTCAGTCCACTGAGTATCTTGTACACTGTTGTGATGTCTCCCCTAGTCCTCCTCTCTTTTAGAGACGTCAGATTCAATTCCTTCTGTGCCTCCTCACATCTCAAGACCCACAACTCAGCAACTAATCATCACAAGAGGGCTCCAGACTGGTACTGTGTACTCTATGACAGGACTAACATATGTGCTCTACACAGCCACAGATTTCTTCCCAAGGTTTCGTGAGAGCAGTTTTGAGATCATCTATATTCACATGTACCGCAGATCATTTCCACCACTGGCGATATGTTGGGTGCCATTTATACTCAAAGCTCATACCCACTAAGTGATATTTGTAGTTTCGTACCGTGCAAGGTGTATTCCGTCTCCGGTTTTCTCTTCCCTCCGTAATTTGTAATAATGTTGGTAGAATTACCGACAATATGTTAGGTAAAAGGACACAAGTGCAAGTAATATGATACTACAAGGACACAAGGGGTATATATATATATATATATATATATATATATATATATATATATATATATATATATCCTCTGTGTCGTTGTTTGTAACGGCTTGATAAAGCTCCTGGAGAGCGAAACGTTGCCACAATAAAAAAATGTCGCACTACTTATACTTTGTGTCATTTTCCCTCCGTAATTTGTATGACCTTGCACTCATTTGGGTTGAACTCCAACAGCAATGTGTCTGACCATCATGGCAGCTTATTTCAGCCTCTCTAAGTCTTCTTCACTTTTTACTCTCATTAGATTTTCGTCACTAACAAACAAAGGAGTCAGTCCCCTCTGCCAAATCATTTACATATATATTACAAACAGGAACAGTCCAAGTGCTGATTCTTGGGGGACCCCTCTCTTACCCTTCCCCATCCATTAGTTAAATGATCCTTGATTCCATGTACCACTGTATCTTGTACCCTTACTCCCTGCTAGCGTACTCAACTCACAGTGAGGTCCGGTGTTCGATCCCCGGTACAGATGGAAACTTAGGGGACGTCTTTCCTTAAGACACCTGCTGTCCATGTTCACCTAGCAATAAAATAGGTACCTGGGTGTTAGTCGACTGGTGTGGGTCGCATCCTGGGGGACAAACTGACCTAATTCGCCTGAAATACTCTGCATAACAAGGGACTTTCTATATAGTAGTATGTCACTGACGTCAGCGATGTCTATATACCTTGAACATGTACTTGTAGAAATAATAATATTAATAATAATAATAATAATAATTATCTCTGACAGAACTCTCAGTGCTCACAACATTAGCAATAAGTCACTATTTTTTTGGGTCATCCTGGTGGCTAATTTACACTGTGTATGATAACTTATTATATGTGTATCTGTACCTTAATAAACTTAATGTGGTTTGCAGATTCGTTGGAAAACTTATGTAAAATTTGATGAGAAGTTCGTTGTACGGTGGACTAACTTCCCAGCCAATCAGCGTCAGTTTCAACAGTGTCCCATCTTCCTAGCCAATCAGCGTGCGTCCCTCACCCCACTTTCCCAACCAATCAGCGTGCGCCCCTCACCCCATCTTACCCTTCAAGGAAAAAAATACCTACGAAGGTCTTTAATAAATTTAAAACATCCTTAAAAAAAACAAACAGAAAGGCCGAGTGATAAAAAAAAAACCAACGTAAAAAATGTAAGTGAAAACAATTGAGTAAAAAATGTAATGTAAATAAAAAGACCAAAAGTTAGGCTAATGCCGAGTCTTAAGTGATGATAATAACTTTAATGGAGAAGCCAGTGATCAACTGATGTGTGGTGGAGGTTCTTGTGGTGGAGGTTCTTGTGGTGGAGGTTCTTGTGGTGGAGGTTCTTGTGGTGGAGGTTCTTGTGGTGGAGGTTCTTGTGGTGGAGGTTCTTGTGGTGGAGGTTCTTGTGGGGGTTCTTGTGGTGGAGGTTCTTGTGGTGGAGGTTCTTGTGGTGGAGGTTCTTGTGGTGGGGGTTCTTGTGGGGGTTCTTGTGGTGGAGGTTCTTGTGGTGGGGGTTCTTGTGGTGGAGGTTCTTGGGGTGGGGGTTCTTGTGGTGGGGGTTCTTGTGGTGGAGGTTCTTGTGGTGGAGGTTCTTGTGGTGGAGGTTCTTGTGGTGGGGTTCTTGTGGTGGAGGTTCTTGTGGTGGGGGTTCTTGTGGTGGAGGTTCTTGTGGTGGAGGTTCTTGTGGTGGAGGTTCTTGTGGTGGGGGTTCTTGTGGTGGAGGTTCTTGTGGTGGAGGTTCTTGTGGTGGAGGTTCTTGTGGTGGGGGTTCTTGTGGTGGAGGTTCTTGTGGTGGAGGTTCTTGTGGTGGGGTTCTTGTGGTGGAGGTTCTTGTGGTGGGGGTTCTTGTGGTGGAGGTTCTTGTGGTGGAGGTTCTTGTGGTGGAGGTTCTTGTGGTGGAGGTTCTTGTGGTGGAGGTCCTTGTGGTGGAGGTTCTTGTGGTGGAGGTTCGTGTGGTGGAGGTTCGTGTGGTGGGGGTACTTGTGGGGGTTCTTGTGGTGGAGGTTCTTGTGGTGGAGGTTCTTGTGGTGGAGGTCCTTGTGGTGGGGGTTCTTGTGGTGGAGGTTCTTGTGGTGGAGGTTCTTGTGGTGGAGGTCCTTGTGGTGGTTCTTGTGGAGGTTCTTGCTGTAAGGTAGAAGTCCTTGCCGCACCACATCCAGCACCACCACATCTAGCACCACCACACCCAGCACCACCACACCCAGCACCACCACTACACCTAGCACCACCACCATACCTAGCACCACCACCACACCTAGCACCACCACCACACCTAGCACCACCACCACACCTAGCACCACGACCATTCCTAGCACCATGACCATTCCTAGCACCACCACCACACCTAGAACCACCACCATACCTAGCACCACCACCATACCTAGCACCACCACCACACCTAGCACCACCATACCTAGCACCACCACCACACCTAGCACCACCACCACACCCAGCACCACCACCACACCTAGCACCACCACCACACCTAGCACCACCACCACACCTAGCACCACCACCACACCTAGCACCACCACACCTAGCAGCACCACCACACCTAGCAGCACCACCACACCTAGCACCACCACCATACCGAGCACCACCACCACACCTAGCACCACCACCACACCTAGCACCACCACCACACCTAGCACCACCATACCTAGCACCACCACCACACCTAGCACCACCACCACACCTAGCACCACCACCACACCTAGCACCACCACCACACCTAGCACCACCACCACACCTAGCACCACCACCACACCTAGCACCACCACCACACCTAGCACCACCACCACACCTAGCACCACCACCACACCTAGCACCACCACCACACCTAGCACCACCACCACACCTAGCACCACCACCACACCTAGCACCACCACCACACCTAGCACCACCACCACACCTAGCACCACCACCACACCTAGCACCACCACCACACCTAGCACCACCACCACACCTAGCACCACCACCACACCTAGCACCACCACCACACCTAGCACCACCACCACACCTAGCACCACCACCACACCTAGCACCACCACCACACCTAGCACCACCACCACACCCAGCACCACCACCACACCTAGCACCACCCAGCACCAGCAGCCTTAGGTGGGTATGCTCTTACCTTAACACATACGTAACAGCTCCAAGCAGCACCTAGTCTGCTCTCAACATTAACACAAACCTAGCAGCTCCTAGCAGCACCTAGCAGCACTGGGTCTGCTCTCAACATTAGATGATTGAGGATAATCTGACGAAGACCAAGATAACTCCGATTTATGTAATTATCTAAATGGAACCTTGTAGAACCGATAACCTGTTTTGTGGGAGTGATGGAGGGAGTGATGGAGGGAGGGAGGGAGGGAGGGAGGGAGGATAGGAGGGAACAGTAATGAGTGATGAAGGGAGGGAGGGAAGGGAGGGAAGGGAGGGAGAAAAGGAGGGAGGGAGGGAGGGAGGGAGGGAGGGAGGGAGGGAGGGAGAGGATAGGAGGGAACAGTAATGAGTGATGGAGGGAGGGAGGGAGGGAGGGAGGGAGGGAGGGAGGGAGGGAGGGAGGGAGGGAGGGAGATAGGAGGGAACAGTAATGAGTGATGGAGGGAGGGAGGGAGGGAGGGAGGGAGGGAGGGAGGGAGGGAGAGAGGGAGGGAGGGAGGGAGGGAGGGAGGGAGGGAGGGAGGGAGGGAGGGAGGGAGAGAGGGAGGGAGGGAGGGAGGGAGGGAGGGAGGGAGGGAGGATAGGAGGGAACAGTAATGAGTGATGGAGGGAGGGAGGGAGGGAGGGAGGGAGGGAGGGAGGGAGGGAGGGAGGGAGGGAGAGAGTGAGGGAGGGAGGGAGGGAGGGAGGGAGGGAGGGAGGGAGAGAGGGAGGGAGGGAGGGAGGGAGGGAGGGAGGGAGGGAGGGAGGGAGAGAGGGAGGGAGGGAGGGAGGGAGGGAGGGAGGGAGGGATTGAGGGAGGGAGGGAGGGAGAGAGGGAGGGAGGGAGGGAGGGAGGGAGGGAGGGAGGGAGGGAGAGAGGGAGGGAGGGAGGGAGGGAGGGAGGGAGGGAGGGAGGGAGGGAGGGAGGGAGGGAGGGAGAGAGGGAGGGAGGGAGGGAGGATAGGAGGGAACAGTAATGAGTGATGGAGGAAGGGATGGAGGAATGGGAAGTAGGGAGAAAAGGAGGGAGGGAGGGAGAGAGGGAGGGAGGGAGGGAGGGAGGGAGGGAGGGAGGGAGGGGGAAGTAGGAAAGGTAGGGAGGGGAGGGGGAGATGGTTGGGATGTAGGGAGGGAGGGAGGGGGGATGGATGGGTAGGGAGGAAGGGAGGGAGGGTGAGATGGATGGAAAGTAGGGAGGGAGGGGGAGATGAATGGAAAGTAGGGAGGAAGGGAGGGAGGGTAGATGGATGGAAAGTAGGGAGGAAGGGAGGGAGGGAGGGTGAGATGGATGGAAAGTAGGGAGGAAGGGAGGGAGGGGGAGATGGATGGAAAGTAGGAAGGAAGGAAGGGAGGGGGAGATGGATGGAAAGTAGGAAGGAAGGGAGGGAGGGGAGATGGATGACACGTAGGAAGGAAGGGAGGGAGGGGGAGATGGATGGAAAGTAGGAAGGAAGGGAGGGAGAGGGAGATGAATGGAAAGTAGGAAGGAAGGGAGGGAGGGGGAGATGAATGGAAAGTAGGAAGGAAGGGAGGGAGGGAGGGTGAGATGGATGGAAAGTAGGAAGGAAGGGAGGGAGGGGGAGATGGATGGAAAGTAGGAAGGAAGGAAGGGAGGGAGGGTGAGATGGATGGAAAGTAGGAAGGAAGGGAGGGAGGGGGAGATGGATGGAAAGTAGGAAGGAAGGGAGGGAGGGAGGGTGAGATGGATGGAAAGTAGGAAGGAAGGGAGGGAGGGGGAGATGAATGGAAAGTAGGAAGGAAGGGAGGGAGGGAGGGTGAGATGGATGGAAAGTAGGAAGGAAGGGAGGGAGGGGGAGATGGATGGAAAGTAGGAAGGAAGGAAGGGAGGGAGGGTGAGATGGATGGAAAGTAGGAAGGAAGGGAGGGGAGGGGGAGATGGATGGAAAGTAGGAAGGAAGGGAGGGAGGGAGGGTGAGATGGATGGAAAGTAGGAAGGAAGGGAGGGAGGGGGAGATGAATGGAAAGTAGGAAGGAAGGGAGGGAGGGAGGGTGAGATGGATGGAAAGTAGGAAGGAAGGGAGGGAGGGGGAGATGAATGGAAAGTAGGAAGGAAGGGAGGGAGGGGGAGATGGATGGAAAGTAGGAAGGAAGGGAGGGAGGGGGAGATGGATGGAAAGTAGGAAGGAAGGGAGGGAGAGGGAGATGAATGGAAAGTAGGAAGGAAGGGAGGGAGGGTGAGATGGATGGAAAGTAGGAATGGAAGGGAAGGGAGGGAGAGATGGATGGAAAGTAGGGAGGAAGGGAGGGAGGGGGAGATGGATGGAAAGTAGGAAGGAAGGAAGGGAAGGGAGGGAGGGTGAGATGGATGGAAAGTAGGAGAGGGAGAGGGAGGGAGGGGGAGATGAATGGAAAGTAGGGAGGAAGGGAGGGAGGAGAGGGTAGGAAGGAAGGGAGGGAGGGGGAGATGGATGGAGTGGAAGATGAATAGGGAGGAAGGGAGGGAGGGGGAGGAATGGAAAGTAGGAAGGAAGGGAGGGAGGGTGAGATGAATGGAAAGTAGGAAGGAAGGGAAAGATGGATGGAAAGTAGGAAGGAAGGAAGGGAGGGAGGGTGAGATGGATGGAAAGTAGGAAGGAAGGGAGGGAAGATGGAAAGTAGGAAGGAAGGGAGGGAGGGGGAGATGGATGGAAAGTAGGAAGGAAGGGAGGGAGAGGGAGATGAATGGAAAGTAGGAAGGAAGGGAGGGAGGGTGAGATGGATGGAAAGTAGGAAGGAAGGAAGGGAGGGAGGGTGAGATGGATGGAAAGTAGGAAGGAAGGGAGGGAGGGGGAGATGGATGGAAAGTAGGAAGGAAGGAAGGGAGGGAGGGTGAGATGGATGGAAAGTAGGAAGGAAGGGAGGGAGGGGGAGATGAATGGAAAGTAGGAAGGAAGGAAGGGAGGGAGGGTGAGATGGATGGAAAGTAGGAAGGAAGGGAGGGAGAGGGAGATGGATGGAAAGTAGGAAGGAAGGAAGGGAGGGAGGGTGAGATGGATGGAAAGTAGGAAGGAAGGGAGGGAGAGGGAGATGGATGGAAAGTAGGAAGGAAGGAAGGGAGGGAGGGTGAGATGGATGGAAAGTAGGAAGGAAGGGAGGGAGGGGGAGATGAATGGAAAGTAGGAAGGAAGGGAGGGAGGGGGAGATGGATGGAAAGTAGGAAGGAAGGAAGGGAGGGTGGGGGAGATGGATGGAAAGTAGGAAGGAAGGGAGGGAGGGGGAGATGGATGGAAAGTAGGAAGGAAGGGAGCGAGGGGGAGATGGATGGAAAGTAGAGAGGAAGGGAGGGAGGGGGAGATGGATGGGAAGTAGAGAGGAAGGGAGGGAGGGGGAGATGGATGGGAAGTAGAGAGGAAGGGAGGGAGGGGGAGATGGATGGGAAGTAGTGAGGAAGGGAGGGAGGGGGTGATGGATGGGAAGTAGTGAGGAAGGAAGGGAGGGATGGGAAGTAGGAAGGGAGGGAGGGAGGGAGAGATGGATGGAAAGTAGAGAGGAAGGGAGGGAGGGGGTGATGGATGGGAAGTAGTGAGGAAGGAAGGGAGGGATGGGAAGATGGATGGGAAGTAGAGAGGAAGGGAGGGAGGGAGAGATGGATGGGAAGTAGTGAGGAAGGGAGGGAGGGGGAGATGGATGGGAAGTAGTGAGGAAGGGAGGGAGGGGGAGATGGATGGGAAGTAGTGAGGAAGGGAGGGAGGGGGAGATGGAAGGGTAAGTCGTGAGGAAGGGAGGGAGGGGGAGATGGATGGGAAGTAGTGAGGAAGGGAGGGAGGGGGAGATGGATGGGAAGTAGTGAGGAAGGAAGGGAGGGGGAGATGGATGGGAAGTAGTGAGGAAGGGAGGGAGGGGGAGATGGATGGGAAGTAGTGAGGGAGGGAGGGGGAGATGGATGGGAAGTAGTGAGGAAGGGAGGGAGGGGGAGATGGATGGGAAGTAGTGAGGAAGGGAGGGAGGGGGAGATGGATGGGAAGTAGTGAGGAAGGGAGGGAGGGGGAGATGGATGGGAAGTAGTGAGGAAGGGAGGGAGGGGGAGATGGATGGGAAGTAGTGAGGATGGGAGGGAGGGGGAGATGGATGGGAAGTAGTGAGGAAGGGACGGAGGGGGAGATGGATGGGAAGTAGTGAGGAAGGGAGGGAGGGGGAGATGGATGGGAAGTAGTGAGGAAGGGAGGGAGGGGGAGATGGATGGGAAGTAGTGAGGAAGGGAGGGAGGGGGAGATGGATGGGAAGTAGTGAGGAAGGGAGGGAGGGGGAGATGGATGGGAAGTAGTGAGGAAGGGAGGGAGGGGGTGATGGATGGGAAGTAGTGAGGAAGGGAGGGAGGGGGAGATGGATGGGAAGTAGTGAGGAAGGGAGGGAGGGGGAGATGGATGGGAAGTAGTGAGGAAGGGAGGGAGGGGGAGATGGATGGGAAGTAGTGAGGAAGGGAGGGAGGGGGAGATGGATGGAAAGTAGTGAGGAAGGGAGGGAGGGGGAGATGGATGGAAAGTAGTGAGGAAGGGAGGGAGGGGGAGATGGATGGGAAGTAGTGAGGAAGGGTGGGAGGGGGAGATGGATGGGAAGTAGTGAGGAAGGGAGGGAGGGGGAGATGGATGGGAAGTAGTGAGGAAGGGAGGGAGGGGGAGATGGATGGGAAGTAGTGAGGAAGGGATGGAGGGGGAGATGGATGGGAAGTAGTGAGGAAGGGAAGGAGGGGGAGATGGATGGGAAGTAGTGAGGAAGGGAGGGAGGGGGAGATGGATGGGAAGTAGTGAGGAAGGGAGGGAGGGGGAGATGGATGGGAAGTAGTGAGGAAGGGAGGGAGGGGGAGATGGATGGGAAGTAGTGAGGAAGGGAGGGAGGGGGAGATGGATGGAAAGTAGTGAGGAAGGGAGGGAGGGGGAGATGGATGGGAAGTAGTGAGGAAGGGAGGGAGGGGGAGATGGATGGGAAGTAGTGAGGAAAGGGAGGGGGAGGGGGAGATGGATGGGAAGTAGTGAGGAAGGGAGGGAGGGGGAGATGGATGGGAAGTAGTGAGGAAGGGAGGGAGGGGGAGATGGATGGGAAGTAGTGAGGAAGGGAGGGAGGGGGAGATGGATGGGAAGTAGTGAGGATGGGAGGGAGGGGGAGACAGAAGGAAGGACACAATTATCATAATTCCCTCTACATACAAGACAACAGAAAGTTATCAACAAGTTGACAACACTTGTTGATAACCCAAGTGTTGTCAACAAGTGTTGTCAACAAGTGTTGTCAACAAGTGTTGTCAACAAGTGCTATCAACCATCACACACAAGTGTTGTCATGTTTATATTTTTTTCCTCCCTCAATTCTTCGTCTTCATTTCGGTCATGACACGGGAATGCTTCAACCGCCCGGCTTCAAACTTTCAACGCTGGTGTACGGTAACTAGGTGCAGATTCTAGGAACAAGTGGCATACGCAACTTCCCTACGAACAAAATTATTAAACTTGTTCCCAGCATCCCGATGTGTCTCTGATAACTTAGGCTGACTGTACCTGTGTGTACCTGTGACTACATAATTACTTAGTGATGTGAAACGTTTAGAGATGGTGCCTCCTAGGTGGCTAGGTGGCCCGGTGGCCTGGTGGCTAAAGCTCCCGTGTGCCGCTTCACACACGGAGGGCCCGGGTTCGATTCCCGGCGGGTGGAAACATTTCGACACGTTTCCTTACACCTGTTGTCCTGTTCACCTAGCAGCAAATAGGTACCTGGGTGTTAGTCGACTGGTGTGGGTCGCATCCTGGGGGACAAGATTAAGGACCCCAATGGATATAAGTTAGACAGTCCTCGATGACGCACTGACTTTCTTGGGTTATCCTGGGTGGCTAATCCTCCGGGGTTAAAAATCCGAACGAAATCTTATCTTATCTTATCCTCCTCCTCCTTCTCCTCCTTCAAATTCAGGTTAGATACCTTCAAATTTAGATTAGATAACTACAGGAGAGGGGTTGCAGGTGAGTGGCACTTGTCCATAAACTAACAGGGTTTTCAAACCTCATTCCTTGGGTAACACTGAAAATGGCTTGGGTAAATATTATTACGTGTGTTTGAGTTTGAGAAAGACCTGCCTAGTACGGGCCAGTAGGCCTGCTGCAGTGTTCCTCCTTTCTTATGTCCCAAAGCTTAATTCAAGTTCTACTTAAAACTTGGTCAGTCTTGGAGGAAAGGTTGATTTCATTCTGACAGCTGTTGGTATCATTCTGACAGCTGTTGGTACCATTCTGACAGCTGTTGGTATCATTCTGACAGCTGTTGGTGCCATTTTGACAGCTATTGGTACCATTCTGACAGCTGTTGGTACCATTCTGACAGCTGCTAGAACCAATTCTGACAGCTTCTGGTACCATACTCATTTTGTATAGACGAAGAAATCTGAAAAAAAAAAAAATAAAAATTGATTTACTGCTTTTTATGTGATATTTTCTTGACAGCCTCAACTGACCAACCGCATCCCTTCAATGCTGGTAAGTTGATAATGCAACTCCGAGCGCCTTCATGCTTGATGTGCTTGTGTATTTTAGGATAATGGTCTGAAGATTATGACCCATATGCAACAATTGGGTATCTTTATTGATGCTGTGTAAGCGAAACGTTTCATCAACTGTTGTATTTGTGTCTCAATTTTCAACTATTTTCAACATAACAGGATAACAGTCACTCGGAGATAACAAGGGAAAACCTCTACAGTTTAGCATCAAATCTGGTGGTGTTTCTAAGTCGATTTGAATTAGACATGTGTTGTTTATATCGTGATTTGCCACTTTTTAAGTGAGGAAAGTGGGTTGTGAGTTTCCAAGTGGTAACTTGTTAATGCTGATGTACTTAAAAGTCTTCAACATTAAATATTTACCTGAATTACGAAGGTATGCCGCACTCTGCACTATTCCTATCGCGTGCAGTGAGGTGCAGGGGACTGGGCTACCTTTCTCCTAGTCATTCTCCCACACCAGTCCTCCCACACCCACACTCATTCTCCCACACCCACACAGTCATTCTCCCACACCCACACTGTCATTCTCCCACACCCACACTATCATTCTCCCACACCCACACAGTCATTCTCCCACACCCACACAGTCGTTCTCCCACACACACACACAGTCATTCTCCCACACCCACACATTCTCCCACACCCACACTGTCATTCTCCCACACCCACACTGTCATTCTCCCACACCCACACTGTCATTCTCCCACACCCACACAGTCGTTCTCCCACACCCACACAGTCGTTCTCCCACACCCACACTGTCATTCTCCAACACCCACACTGTCATTCTCTGACACCCACACAGTCATTCTCCCACACCCACACTGTCATTCTCCCACACCCACAGTCATTCTCCCACACCCACACTGTCATTCTCCCACACCCACACTGTCATTCTCCCACACCCACACAGTCATTCTCCCACACCCACACAGTCATTCTCCCACACCCACACTGTCATTCTCCCACACCCACACAGTCATTCTCCCACACCCACACTCATTCTCCCACACCCACACAGTCATTCTCCCACACCCACATAGTCATTCTCCCACACCCACACTGTCATTCTCCCACACTCACACTGTCATTCTCCCACACCCACACAGTCGTTCTCCCACACCCACACTGTCATTCTCCCACACCCACACAGTCATTCTCCCACACCCATACTGTCATTCTCCCACACCCACACAGTCGTTCTCCCACACCCACACAGTCGTTCTCCCACACCCACACTGTCATTCTCCAACACCCACACTGTCATTCTCCGACACCCACACAGTCATTCTCCCACACCCATACTGTCATTCTCCCACACGCACACTGTCATTCTTCCACACCCACACTGTCATTCTCCCACACCCACACTGTCATTCTCCCACACCCACACTGTCATTCTCCCACACCCACACAGTCATTCTCCCACACCCACACTGTCATTCTCCCACACCCACACTGTCATTCTCCCACACCCACACAGTCATTCTCCCACACCCACACTGTCATTCTCCCACACCCACACTGTCATTCTCCCACACCCACACTGTCATTCTCCCACACCCACACTGTCATTCTCCCACACCCACACTGTCATTCTCCCACACCCACACAGTCATTCTCCCACACCCACACTGTCATTCTCCCACACCCACACTGTCATTCTCCCACACCCACACTGTCATTCTCCCACACCCACACTGTCATTCTCCCACACCCACACTGTCATTCTCCCACACCCACACTGTCATTCTCCCATACCCACACTGTCATTCTCCCACACCCACACAGTCATTCTCCCACACCCACACTGTCATTCTCCCACACCCACACTGTCATTCTCCCACACCCACACAGTCATTCTCCCACACCCACACTGTCATTCTCCCACACCCACACTGTCATTCTCCCACACCCACACTGTCATTCTCCCACACCCACACTGTCATTCTCCCACACCCACAACATGCAACTGAGAATAAATTTCTGTAAATAAAATTTACAAGCAATAATAGTCTTGTGGGAAGTTTGTAAAACAAATAAATCTTTTTTACAAATAATTTTTACACTTATTTTTACAGTGGCGGAACACACGGTGTAAATTATGACGGTAAAATAGTGTAAATATTGCGGTGTAAACACATCCTGTGACGTCACGAGCACACTATGTGCTCACCTACATGTGTTGGCAGTGGGTCGAGTCATAGCTCCTGGCCCCACCTCTCAACTTGCCTCGTGGTCCTTGTCATACCTCTTCATACCACGTATGAAGTCTACCTCTAATTCCTAGTCGAGGTCATTCCACTTTCTGACCACCGTGAGGCTGAAGAAATACTTCCTGACATCCTTATGTCTTATCTAACTCCCAAGTGCGCCCTCGTGTACCCGCTTTCCGCCTCTCTAATAACTAATCCCTGTCAATCCTATCAATTCCTCAGAGTATTTTTAATGTCCTTAACATATTTCCGGTGTTCTGTCTTGGAGTTTCTTAACATTATAATAATAGTGTCGCTGGGAATCGAACCCCCGATGTTTTGACATTCTCTCCTGGGAAGTCCGCCAAGACTCCGAGATGCCTTAGTCCACTCGACCATCAATTCCTGAAACATCAGGCACCCAGTACCACTAGACCTGTCACCCCTGATACCAGCACATACGTGGTAATGAGTACCTGATGTCTGAATCTTGGAATCTTGCCAGGCTTCCCGGGAGACGTGCTAAAATATCATGGGTTCGATTCCCGGCCAGTCGCAGTATTATTTGCTTAAAAACCACTCGTTCGTGCTTCATATTCCAAGGTGTGCTTGACCTATGTTGTATAAGAGATCATGAATGATTCTTTGTCGAGATTCCTGAAGGCTACTTCAAGATTTGCCAGACAAGCACTGGCTACAGAGGTTATTCCTTTGATATGAGAGTCTGGTGATATACTTAGCATTATGCTCAGCCTTAGGTCCTTTCTGAGTTACCAAAGTTTGGAGTCTCTGTCCCCCGGGTCTATAACGCCTGTCTGGTCGTTGTCCCTTCCCCAGTCTTCATAACCTTGCATTTGCTGGGGTTGAATTCAAATAACCATTTACCTGACCGATCTTCCACTTTATCCAGATCTATCTGCAGCCTTTCCCTGGAGGAACTGTTACTCTTCTCCTCACTAATAATATCTTTATTTCTACAAGTACATGTACAAGGTATACAGAGAATAACTGACATACTATATAGAAATGACATACTATATAGACATACAATGACATACTATATAGAAAGCCGTTTGTTATGCAAAACATTTCGGACAAATTAGGTAAGTTTTGTCCCCAGGATTCGACCCACACCAGTCGACTGACACCCAGGTACATATTTTACTGATGGGTGAACATGAATAGCAGATACCTTAAGGAAACGCATCCTATTGTTTCCACCCGTACAAGGGATCGACCTCCGGACCTCAATGTGTAAGCTGAGTGTGCTACCAATCGAGTTACAAGTATACAATACCGACAAGATGAAGAATTTAGACACATATATAATATCTTATGCTGTACATGTGTCTAATTCTACACGTCTGTCACAAACCAGAAACAGAGCGGTCCTTAACTTAAAACAATCCTTGGGAAACCCCACTCTTCCTCCTGTTCTGACAGCTCTTCTCGGAGAATCTGTCTCATTTACCCTCAGGTGTTCTTTGATCCACCGTAATACATTTCCTATTAGTCCTGCCTGCATCTCAAGATTGTGCCACTATCTCCCGTGAGGTGCACTATCACATGCCTTCTTGCAGTCAAGAATATGCAATCCACCCGTCCCTGTGTCTTACTGCTTCTGCCGTCAAAGAATGGGATTGCAAGACATGATTTGCCATCTATAAACACAAAACCAGGTGTACTCACCTAATTGTGGTTGCAGGGGTCCATTTATAGCTCCTGGCCCCGCTTAAGTGTGTGTGTGTGTGTGTGTGTGTGTGTGTGTGTGTGTGTGTGTGCCTCTGACAGTGTCGGAGAGGTGGAGTGGAGGCTGGCCGGGTTACCATGACAACCAGATGACGCTTTGGGCTACGGATCTGATACTTTTACGGATGCTGCCACCGTTTTGGTGATGCTGCTGATGTTGTAGCACCTGGGGTGCTACTGATGTAGCACCTGGGGTGCTACTGATGTTGTAGCACCTGGGGTGCTACTGATGTTGTAGCACCTGGGGTGCTACTGATGTTGTAGGACCTGGGGTGCTACTGATGTTGTAGCACCTGGGGTGCTACTGATGTTGTAGCACCTGGAGTGCTGATGTTGTAGCACCTGGAGTGCTGCTGATGTTGTAGCACCTGGAGTGCTACTGATGTTGTAGCACCTGGAGTGCTACTGATGTAACACCTGGAGTGCTGATGTTGTAGCACCTGGAGTGCTACTGATGTTGTAGCACCTGGAGTGCTACTGATGTAACACCTGGAGTGCTACTGATGTAGCACCTGGAGTGCTACTCATGTAGCACCTGGAGTGCTGCTGATGTAGCACCTGGAGTGCTACTGATGTTGCAACACCTGGAGTGCTACTGATGCAACACCTGGAGTGCTACTGATGTAGCACCTGGAGTGCTACTGATGTAGCACCTGGAGTGCTGCTGATGTAGCACCTGGAGTGCTACTGATGTTGCAATACCTGAGTGCTACCGATGTAACACCTGGAGTGCTACCGATGTAACACCTGGAGTGCTACTGATGTTGTAGCACCTGGAGTGCTACTGATGTAGCAACTGGAGTGCTACTGATGTAGCACCTGGAGTGCTACTGATGTAGCACATGGAGTGCTACTGATGTAGCACCTGGAGGGCTACTGATGTTGTAGCACCTGGAGTGCTACTGATGTTGTAGCACCTGGAGTGCTGCTGATGTTGTAGCACCTGGAGTGCTGCTGATGTTGTAGCACCTGGAGTGCTACTGATGTAGCACCTGGAGTGCTACTGATGTAGCACCTGGAGTGCTACTGATGTAACACCTGGAGTGCTACTGATGTTGTAGCACCTGGAGTGCTACTGATGTTGTAGCACCTGGAGTGCTACTGATGTTGTAGCACCTGGAGTGCTACTGATGTTGTAGCACCTGGAGTGCTACTGATGTAGCACCTGGAGTGCTACTGATGTAGCACCTGGAGTGCTACTGATGTAGCACCTGGAGTGCTACTGATGTTGTAGCACCTGGAGTGCTACTGATGTTGTAGCACCTGGAGTGCTACTGATGTTGTAGCACCTGGAGTGCTACTGATGTAACACCTGGAGTGCTACTGATGTTGTAGCACCTGGAGTGCTACTGATGTAACACCAGGAGTGCTGCTGATGTTGTAGCACCTGGAGTGCTGCTGATGTAATACCTGGAGTGCTACTGATGTAATACCTGGAGTGCTACTGATGTAGCACCTGGAGTGCTACTGATGTTGTAGCACCTGGAGTGCTGCTGATGTAACACCTGGAGTGCTACTGATGTTGTAGCACCTGGAGTGTTACTGATGTAACACCTGGAGTGCTACTGATGTTGTAGCAAATGGAGTGCTGCTGATGTAACACCTGGAGTGCTACTGATGTTGTAGCACCTGGAGTGCTGCTGATGTTGTAGCACCTGGAGTGCTACTGATGTTGTAGCACCTGGAGTGCTGCTGATGTTGTAGCACCTGGAGTGCTGCTGATGTTGTAGCACCTGGAGTGCTACTGATGTTGTAGCACCTGGAGTGCTGCTGATGTTGTAGCACCTGGAGCGCTGCTGATATTGTAGCACCTGGAGTGCTACTGATGTAACACCTGGAGTGCTACTGATGTAACACCTGCAGTGCTACTGATGTAACACCTGGAGTGCTACTGATGTAACACCTGCAGTGCTACTGATGTAGCACCTGGAGTGCTACTGATGTAACACCTGGAGTGCTACTGATGTAGCACCTGGAGTGCTACTGATGTAACACCTGCAGTGCTACTGATGTTATCGTAAGGGGTTCTTAAATGGAGATATCGAGGGTTGAAGGTAGACACACTTGTTGGATGGTAACATATATATTGTCAGACTGTGATGATGAATGTGGAGCCCAGCCTCTGCCTGTCTTCGCCTGTAGGTCTACGCCGTCTGAGAGGGAGGCAGAGGTACGAGCCTACACATGCGCATCCCGTGACGTCACACAAAGTCACAGGCCTACAAGGGATCTCGTATCTAAAGCACATGGACGATACTAATATGCTATGCTATATAACACAGGGATCAGCAACTATGCTGACAATTTAACACCTGGAGTGCTGCTGATGTTGTAGCACCTGGAGTGCTACTGATGTAACACCTGGAGTGCTACTGATGTAACACCTGCAGTGCTACTGATGTTGTAGCACCTGGAGTGCTACTGATGTAACACCTGCAGTGCTACTGATGCTGTAGCACCTGGAGCGCTGCTGATGTAGCACCTGGAATGCTACTGATGTAACACCTGGAGTGCTACTGATGTAACACCTGGAGTGCTACTGATGTTGTAGCACCTGGAGTGCTGCTGATGTTGTAGCACCTGGAGTGCTACTGATGTAACACCTGGAGTGCTACTGATGTTGTAGCACCTGGAGTGCTACTGATGTTGTAGCACCTGGAGTGCTGCTGATGTTGTAGCACCTGGAGTGCTACTGATGTAACACCTGGAGTGCTACTGATGTAACACCTGCAGTGCTACTGATGTTGTAGCACCTGGAGTGCTACTGATGTAACACCTGCAGTGCTACTGATGTTGAAGCACCTGGAGTGCTACTGATGTTGTAGCACCTGAGTGCTACTGATGTAACACCTGGAGTGCTACTGATGTTATAGGACCACCTAGCACCTGGAGTGAGTGCTACTGATGTAACACCTGGAGTGTATGTAACACCTGGAGTGCTACTGATGTAACACCTGCAGTGCTACTGATGCACCTGGAGTGCTACTGGAGTGCTACTGATGTTGTAGCACCTGAGTGCTACTGATGTAACACCTGGAGTGCTACTGATGTTATAGCACCTGGAGTGCTACTGATGTTGTAGCACCTGGAGTGCTACTGATGTAACACCTGGAGTGCTACTGATGTAACACCTGGAGTGCTACTGATGTTGTAGCACCTGGAGTGCTACTGATGTTGTAGCACCTGGAGTGCTACTGATGTAACACCTGGAGTGCTACTGATGTTGCAGCACCTGGAGTGCTACTGATGTTGTAGCACCTGGAGTGCTACTGATGTAACACCTGGAGTGCTGCTGATGTTGTAGCACCTATAGTGCTACTGATGTAACACCTGGAGTGCTGCTGATGTTGTAGCACCTATAGTGCTACTGATGTAACACCTGCAGTGCTACTGATGTGACACCTGCAGTGCTGCTGATGTTGTAACACCTGCAGTGCTACTGATGTAACACCTGCAGTGCTGCTGATGTTGTAACACCTGCAGTGCTACTGATGTAACACCTGCAGTGCTACTGATATAACACCTGCAGTGCTACTGATGTAACACCTGCAGTGCTACTGATGTGACACCTGCAGTGCTACTGATGTAACACCTGCAGTGCTACTGATGTGACACCTGCAGTGCTACTGATGTAGCATCTGCAGTGCTACTGATGTAACACCTGCAGTGCTACTGATGTGACACCTGCAGTGCTACTGATGTAACACCTGCAGTGCTACTGATGTGACACCTATAGTGCTACTGATGTAACACCTGGAGTGCTGCTGATGTTGTAGCACCTATAGTGCTACTGATGTAACACCTGCAGTGCTACTGATGTGACACCTGCAGTGCTGCTGATGTTGTAACACCTGCAGTGCTACTGATGTAACACCTGCAGTGCTGCTGATGTTGTAACACCTGCAGTGCTACTGATGTAACACCTGCAGTGCTGCTGATGTAACACCTGCAGTGCTACTGATGTAACACCTGCAGTGCTACTGATATAACACCTGCAGTGCTACTGATGTAACACCTGCAGTGCTACTGATGTAACACCTGCAGTGCTACTGATGTAACACCTGCAGTGCTGCTGATGTAACACCTGCAGTGCTACTGATGTAACACCTGCAGTGCTACTGCTACTGATGTGACACCTGCAGTGCTACTGATGTAACACCTGCAGTGCTACTGATGTAACACCTGCAGTGCTACTGATGTAACACCTGCAGTGCTACTGATGTAACACCTGCAGTGCTACTGATGTAACACCTGCAGTGCTACTGATGTAACACCTGCAGTGCTACTGATGATGTAACACCTGCAGTGCTACTGATGTAACACCTGCAGTGCTACTGATGTGACACCTGCTGATGTAACACCTGCAGTGCTACTGATGTAACACCTGCAGTGCTGATGTAGCACCTGCAGTGCTACTGATGTAACACCTGGAGTGCTACTAACACCTGCAGTGCTACTGATGTAACACCTGCAGTGCTACTGATGTAACACCTGCAGTGCTACTGATGTAACACCTGCAGTGCTACTGATATAACACCTGCAGTGCTACTGATGTAACACCTGCAGTGCTACTGATGTAACACCTGCAGTGCTACTGATGTAACACCTGCAGTGCTACTGATGTAACACCTGCAGTGCTACTGATGTAACACCTGCAGTGCTACTGATGTAACACCTGCAGTGCTACTGATGTAACACCTGCAGTGCTACTGATGTAACACCTGCAGTGCTACTGATGTGACACCTGCAGTGCTACTGATGTAACACCTGCAGTGCTACTGATGTGACACCTGCAGTGCTACTGATGTAACACCTGCAGTGCTACTGATGTAACACCTGCAGTGCTACTGATGTAACACCTGCAGTGCTACTGATGTGACACCTGCAGTGCTACTGATGTAACACCTGCAGTGCTACTGATGTAACACCTGCAGTGCTACTGATGTAACACCTGCAGTGCTACTGATGTGACACCTGCAGTGCTACTGATGTAACACCTGCAGTGCTACTGATGTAACACCTGCAGTGCTACTGATGTGACACCTGCAGTGCTACTGATGTGACACCTGCAGTGCTACTGATGTGACACCTGCAGTGCTACTGATGTAGCATCTGCAGTGCTACTGATGTAACACCTGCAGTGCTACTGATGTGACACCTGCAGTGCTACTGATGTAACACCTGCAGTGCTACTGATGTGACACCTGCAGTGCTACTGATGTGACACCTGCAGTGCTACTGATGTAACACCTGCAGTGCTACTGATGTAACACCTGCAGTGCTACTGATGTAACACCTGCAGTGCTACTGATGTAACACCTGCAGTGCTACTGATGTGACACCTGCAGTGCTACTGATGTAACACCTGCAGTGCTACTGATGTAACACCTGCAGTGCTACTGATGTGACACCTGCAGTGCTACTGATGTAACACCTGCAGTGCTACTGATGTAACACCTGCAGTGCTACTGATGTGACACCTGCAGTGCTACTGATGTAACACCTGCAGTGCTACTGATGTAACACCTGCAGTGCTACTGATGTGACACCTGCAGTGCTACTGATGTAACACCTGCAGTGCTACTGATGTGACACCTGCAGTGCTACTGATGTAACACCTGCAGTGCTACTGATGTTGTAGCATCTGATGTGTTTCTTCACTACTGTCGACTGAAGACACATATGCAACAGTTGGGTATCTTTATTGTTGAAACGTTTCGCCTACACAGTAGACTTCTTCAGTCAGATACAGAGGCAGCAGGTATAGTAGTGAAATAAAGATGATGTAATCAGTCCATCAACATTGGAGAAAAAGTATTTGAGGTAATCAGTCCCTCAGCCTGGATTGATGACGTCGACTCCAGGCCGAGGGACTGATTACCTCAAACTACTCCTATTCCTCCACCATTCACCTCTAGTGGACTGAGGAAACCCACTCGCTGGCGAAACGTTTCCACAATAAAGATACCCAAGCGTTGCACATCAACTTTGTCGGTTCTCTGAAACGTTTCGCCCCAGGAGGGTCAAACGTTTCAAGAAATGTCTTGATCGCACACATGTCTTATCAATGTTAACGAAGTCACCCCTGGCTGTCACCTCCCTCGCTTCGTTATACACAAGTACGTTGTTGTTGTTGTTGTTGTTGTTGTTGTTGTTGTAAATACATTAATAAGTAGTCCCCCCCAGTGTCTTCCTGTTGTATGCTAATACATCATACAACTGCAGAAATACAATAGACAATACAGGTAAATCGTAATGATTCATTATATAGTCTAGTTTGTGCTCCCCTCACCCCCTTTCTCCCCTCACCCCGTTTCTCCCCTCACCCCCTTTCTCCCCTCACCCCGTTTCTCCCCTCACCCCCTTTCTCCCCTCACCCCGTTTCTCCCCTCACCCCCTTTCTCCCCTCATCCTTTCCCTGCCTCCCCTCACTGTCCTCTTGCCTCTCCTCAACCCCCCTTCCTCCCCTCACCCTAACCTACTTTTTCCCTCCCATACTTTCCCCCTCCCCTAAAACTTCCTCCCCCTCCCTTGCCACTTCCCCCTCCCATTAGATTGCAGACTCAGGGAGTTCCCTATTCTGTTCCACTTATACGACCTTCCACAACATATCCCCTCCCTTCCTACCCAACATATCCTCCCTCTCTCAACATATTCCCCCTTATACCTCTTTCAATATATTTCAATTCCCCCCTCAATATATTCACTCCTTCACCTCTACAACGTTTCTCCCCCTCCCCTTTCTCTTCCCAACATATTGACCCCCATCCTCAATATACCCCCCTCCCTCCCCTCCACCCTGTAAAGAGACCATCAGGAGGTGGATCCAAAATTCAGCATGGCATCGATCTGGGCCGTCAACTGGCACCCCCGTCTGGCACTCCCCTCTCTGCCAGCCCCGTCTGGCACTCCCCTCTCTGTCACCCCCACCTAGCACGCCCCTCTCCTGAAACCCCCGCCTAGAACTCCCCTCTCTGGCACCCCCGTCTGGCACTCCCCTCTCTGGCACCCCCGTCTGGTACTCCCCTCTCTGGCATCCCCGTCTGGCACTCCCCTTTCTGACAACCCCGTCTGGCACGTCCCTCTCTGACACCCCCGCCTAGAACTCCCCTCTCTGGCACCCTGCCTGGCACTCCCCTCTCTGGCATTCCCGTCTGGTACTCCCTTCTCTGGCACCCCCGTCTGACACTCCCCGTCTGGCACTCCCCTCTCTGGTAATCCCCGCCTTGCATTTCCCTCTGGTACCCCTGGCCTGGCACTCCCCCTCTGACACTCAGCCTGGCACTCTTATGGCACGTCCCGTCTGGCACACCCTTCTCTAGCACCCCCTGCAGCTCCTCTCTGGTACCCCACCTGGCATTCCCCTCTGTGGTATCCCACCTGGCACTCATCTCTTTGGCACCCCCGCCTGGCACTCCCCTCTCTGGCATCCCACCTGGCAGTCCCCTCTCCAGTACCCCACCTGACACTCCCCTCTTTGGAACCCCCGCCTGGTACTCCCCTCTGGTACCCCCACCTGGCACCCCCGCCTGACACTCCCCTCTGGCAGCCCAACCTGACACCCCCACCAGGCACCCCCACCTGGCACTCCCCTCTGGCACCCCCGCCTGGCACTCCCCTCTGGCACCCCTGCCAGACACCCCACCTGGCACCCCCGCCTGACACCCCACTTGGCACTCCCACCTAACACCTCCCTCTCTAATTATAATTAATAATTTCCACTCAATACTTTACCCAGAGTTTCGAGCAGTCATCAACATCAGTTTCTTTCCGTTTCAACCCTATCTACTGCACGAGGCGGGAGGCTGGGCAGTAGTTTACCTGCAAACAATAAAAATACTTTATGAGAATCTGGACTAAAGTAAACTCAGTGTACATATCTATATTTAGTTGGATTAGGCTAAATTAAATTACGCTTGTTATAAATTTGGGTAAGTTTTCTAAGGTTCTTTTGGTACAAAATTATTAAGTTTTACATTAACACAAATGAAAAAAATATATATGTAAACTGAAGATTGAGACACTTATGCACCATATGGGAATCTTTATTTAGGAAACGTTTCGCCACACAGTAGCTTCATTATGAAGAGGTTTCGGTCCACAATGAACCATTATGAAGAGGTTTCGGTCCATAATGAAACATTATGAAGAGGTTTCCGTCGGTAATGGAACGTTATCAAGATGTTTCAACCCCCAACGAACGTTATCAGTATGTTTCGGTTCCTAATGGACCATTATCAAGATGTTTCGGTCTGCTTTAGACATTCAAGATCCCCCTACTATACTGTATATTGTGATATATACACCAATTTGTGTATATATCAAAATATACATCAATCTATATATACATCACTGACTGGTGTATATATTTGTGTATAATAATGTAAATAAATGCTTTACAAAACCGACAACATTTGAGTATTTTTGTGGAAACGTTTCGCCACACAGTGGCTTCTTCAGTCCAATGCAGAAAAAAGGTGGAATAAGAGTAGCAGTTTGAGGTAATCAGTCCCTCAGCCTTGAGTCGATCAATTTTGACAACTTTGTTTTAAAGGTTCTCATTATCCATCCTATCATTTTCCTCGGAGATGTGATAGTGACACTGTTGCCGTGTTCCTCCCTTAAGTCAATGTGACCTGACCTGACTAGGTTGGGTGCATTGGCTTAAGCCGGTAGGAGACTTGGACCTGCCTCGCATGGGCCAGTAGGCCTTCTGCAGTGTCCCTTCGTTCTTATGTTCTTCTTATGTTCTTATGTTCTTGTGAGCCTTGAAGGTGAGATCCTCTGACACTGACACTCCTAAGTCCTTCACACTACTTTTCCACTCTATTGTGTAGTTAAGAGCACGTAGTATACTCCCTCCAATTTTCCATAATGGAGTAGTTGAAATCCGTTCTCACTGAACATTATAATGTTCTCCGTTACCCACTGCAAAACTTGGGATATATAAGCTTGGAAATTTACCGTGTCCTCAGTGGACGACGCACTCACGCTGATTCTAGTATAGTCTGCAAAAGATGACACGGTTTACATCTCTGTCTGTCTGATATGAGGATGAGGATGAGGATCAGGGTGCAGGCGAGTGCTGTGCCTTGTGAAACAGAGCTTTTCAATGTGGCAGACTCCGACTTAACTCTGTTTACCATATCTCTGTGCTCGATTGGTTAGAAAGTTGAAGATTCATGTGCCCACTTTTCCAGTTATTCCTTTATCAAGTATTTTGTGTGATATTACATCATGATCACACTTGTCGAAGGCTCTTGTAAAGTCTGTGTATACTACATCTGCATTGTGTTTGTCCTCCAGTGCATCCAAGACCATGTCATAGTGGTCCAGTAGTTGTGAGAGGCAGGAGCGACCATGCAAGACCATGTCATAGTGGTCCAGTAGGTGTGAGAGGCAGGAGCGACCATGCAAGACCATGTCATAGTGGTCCAGTAGTTGTGAGAGGCAGGAGCGACCATGCAAGACCATGTCATAGTGGTCCAGTAGTTGTGAGAGGCAGGAGCGACCATGCAAGACCATGTCATAGTGATCCAGTAGTTGTGAGAGGCAGGAGCGACCATGCAAGACCATGTCATAGTGGTCCAGTAGTTGTGAGAGGCAGGAGCGACCTGCTCTAAACTCATGTTGCCCTGGGTTGTGCAACTGTTGGGTATCCAAGTGGTTGATGATCTTGATTTTTAGAACCCTTCCAAAGATTTTTATGAAGCGGGACGCGAGTGCTATTGATCTATAATTCTTTGCTATTGCCTTGATGCCACCTTTGTGGAGTGGGGCTATATCTGCTGTTTTTAGTGGCTGGGGTGACCCCCGTGTCTAGGCTCCCTCTACAAAGAATACTAACAGCACGCGGAAGGTGTTTCTTGCAGTTTTTAATGAACACGGATTTTCTCGAGTCTGGGTCTGGGACTGAGAGCATGGGCATGTTGTCAATGGCTTTCTCAAAGTCCGGTGAGTTAGGGTTATGTTAGAAATTTGGCATACACTGACAAGGTTTTAAAGCTCATTCATGAAAAATTAATTTGTATTGTCGATCTTCAGACTGGTTAATGGCTCGCTAAACAAAGTCGTACTGAGACTTCAGTATCTCACTCATTTCTTTGTCACCTGTATAAGTTCCATCTTGTCTGAGCAATGGCCCGATACTAGATGTGGTTTTTGCCTTGTTTTTGGCATACGAAAATAAATATATTTGAGTTTCTATCTCATTAATGCGCTTAGCTCCTCCTGTCTCTCCTGGATCTTGTATGAATCATTTAACTTAAGCTCGATATTCTCCACTTCCCTCGTCAGTGTTTCCTTCTGTATTTCAAAAAATCTGGTCCCCTTGAGAAGCTCAGTGATTCTTCGCCTTCTCCAGTAGAGGGAGCATCTCTTTCCAGTTTACTTCTGGTAGCTACATTTTCCTGGCGAGCAAAACAGCACGAGCGCAAGATAAGTCGCTACGGAAGCAATTTTCCCGAAACAGACTAATAAAGATCAACAACAACAGGTACGGCCATTTTCCTGAGGGAAAAAACACCATTTAAGAGGGAAACATTTCAACGGTGCCAATTTCCTTAAATAGTATAGCCATCTTCCTGACAAAGCACACGAAGGGAAAAAAGATAGTTGACTACACCTTCAATTTTCCGTAATAAAAACTGCACTGGTACCCGACGTGTGGTTTATGAGGTGTCTGATGATAGGACAAAAATATTTCGGCCGCAGGACTAATTTTTGTTTTTTCAAAACTTCGAGTCAGAAATTATTGGTGGTAAAAGTTGTCAAAAGTGTGAGGTGATCAAGAGTGCTTTGGGGCAGGTGGCGGCCACAACTACTGAATGATTCAGTAAGTCTGAAACCTGTGGCTTGCTCTCTCTCTGCTGGCCCGGTCCACTACTGCTACTCTTGCTGGTGTTTCATTGTGTTACTGCTGCTGGTGGCCCGGTCCATTATTGTTCCTGCTGGTGGTGGTGGTGGTGGTCCAGTTCACGGTTACTGCTGTTGGTGGTCTAGTTCACTGTTCCTGGTGGCGGTGGTGGCCCCGGCTCATTGTTACTGCTCCTTCTGATAGTAACGTCGATTGTTACCGTTACTGGTCTGGTCCACTGTTACCGCTACTGGTCTGGTCCACTGTTACTGCTACTGGTCTGGTCCACTGTTACCGCTACTGGTCTGGTCCACTGTTACCGCTACTGGTCTGGTCCACTGCTACCGCTACTGGTCTGGTCCACTGTTACCGCTACTGGTCTGGTCCACTGTTACTGCTACTGGTCTGGTCCACTGTTACCGCTACTGGTCTGGTCCACTGTTACCGCTACTGGTCTGGTCCACTGTTACCGCTACTGGTCTGGTCCACTGCTACCGCTACTGGTCTGGTCCACTGTTACCGTTACTGGTCTGGTCCAGTTACCGCTACTGGTCTGGTCCACTGTTACCGCTACTGGTCTGGTCCACTGTTACCGCTACTGGTCTGGTCCACTGTTACCGCTACTGGCCTGGTCCACTGTTACCGCTACTGGTCTGGTCCACTGTTACTGCTGCTGGTCTGGTCCACTGTTACTGCTACTGGTCGGGTCCACTGTTACTGCTACTGGTCTGGTCCACTGTTACCGCTACTGGTCTGGTCCACTGTTACCGCTACTGGTCTGGTCCACTGTTACTGCTGCTGGTCTGGTCCACTGTTACCGCTACTGGTCGGGTCCACTGTTACTGCTACTGGTCTGGTCCACTGTTACTGCTACTGGTCTGATCCACTGTTACCGTTACTGGTCTGGTCCACTGTTACCGCTATTGGTCTGGTCCACTGTTACTGCTGCTGGTCTGGTCCACTGTTACCGCTACTGGTCGGGTCCACTGTTACTGCTACTGGTCTGGTCCACTGTTACTGCTACTGGTCTGATCCACTGTTACCGTTACTGGTCTGGTCCACTGTTACTGCTACTGGTCTAGTCCACTGTTACCGCTACTGGTCGGGTCCACTGTTACTGCTACTGGTCTGGTCCACTGTTACCGCTACTGGTCTGGTCCACTGTTACCGCTACTGGTCTGGTCCACTGTTACCGCTACTGGTCTGGTCCACTGTTACCGCTACTGGTCTGGTCCACTGTTACCGCTACTGGTCTGGTCCACTGTTACCGCTACTGGTCGGGTCCACTGTTACTGCTACTGGTCTGGTCCACTGTTACCGCTACTGGTCTGGTCCACTGTTACCGCTACTCGTCTGGTCCACTGTTACCGCTACTGGTCTGGTCCACTGTTACTGCTACTGGTCTGGTCCACTGTTACTGCTACTGGTCTGGTCCACTGTTACTGCTACGGGTCTGCTTCATTACTACCGTTCCCTGGTATAACCACCACACACCTGGTATAACCACACACACGTGGTATAACCACACACACACCTCGTATAACTATACACACACCTGGTATAACCACACACACCTGGTATAACCACGCACACACCTGGTATAACCCTAAACCTCTGGTATAACCACACAACTGGTATAACCACACACATGGTATAACCACACACCTGGTATAACCACACACCTGCTATAACCACACACACCTGGCATAACCACACACCTGGTATAACCACACACCTGGTATAACCACACACCTGGTATAACCACACACACCTGGTATAACCACACCTGGTATAACCACACACCTGCTATAACCACACACCTGCTATAACCACACACACCTGGTATAACCACACACCTGCTATAACCACACACCTGCTATAACCACACACACCTGGTATAACCACACACTTGGTATAACCACACAAATGCTATAACCACACACACCTGGTATAACCACACACCTGGTATAACCACACACCTGGTATAACCACACACCTGCTATAACCACACACACCTGGTATAACCACACACCTGGTATAACCACACACCTGCTATAACCACACACACTTGGTATAACCACACACCTGCTATAACCACACACACCTGGTATAACCACACACCTGGTATAACCACACACCTGGTATAACCACACACCTGGTATAGCCACACACCTGCTATAACCACACACACCTGCTATAACCACACACACCTGGTATAGCCACACACCTGCTATAACCACACACCTGCTATAACCACACACACCTGCTATAACCACACACACCTGCTATAACCACACACACCTGGTATAACCACACACCTGGTAAAACAACACACCCGGTATAACCACACACCTGGTATAACCACACACCTGATATAACCACACACCTGGTATAACCACACACCTGCTATAACCCCACACACCTGGTATAACCACACACACCTGGTATAACCACACACCTGGTATAACCACACACACCTGGTATAACCACACACCTGGCATAACCACACACCTGGTATAACCACACACCTGCTATAACCCCACACACCTGGTATAACTACACACACCTGCTATAACCACACACCTGGTATAACCCCACACCTAGTATAACCACACACCTGGTATAACCCCACACCTGCTATAACCACACACGCCTGGTATAACCACACACCTGCTATAACCACACACCTGGTATAACCACACACCTGGTATAACCACACACACCTGGTATAACCACACACCTGGTATAACCACACACCTGCTATAACCACACCTGGTATAACCACACACCTGGTATAACCACACACACCTGGTATAACCACACACACCTGCTATAACCACACACCTGCTATAACCACACACACCTGGTATAACTACACACCTGGTATAACCACACACCTGGTATAACCACACACCTGGTATAACCCCACACCTGGTATAACCACACCTGGTATAACCACACACCTGGTATAACCACACACACCTGGTATAACCCCACACCTGGTATAACCACACACCTGGTATAACCACACACACCTGGTATAACCACACACCTGGTATAACCACACACACCTGGTATAACCACACACCTGGTATGACCACACACCTGGTATAACCACACACACCTGGTATAACCACACATACCTGCTATAACCACACACACCTGGTATAACCACACACCTGGTATAACCACACACCTGGTATAACCACACACACCTGCTATAACCACACACACATCTGGTATAACCACACACCTGGTATAACCACACACATCTGGTATAACCACACACCTGGTATAACCACACACACCTGCTATAACCACACACCTGCTATAACCACACACACCTGGTATAACCACACACACCTGGTATAACCACACACCTGATAAAACCACACACCTGGTATAACCACACACACCTGGTATAACCACACACCTGGTATAACCACACACACCTAGTATAACCACACACCTGGTATAACCACACACACTTGGTATAACCACACACACATGGTATAACCACACACCTGGTATAACCACACATACCTGGTATAACCACACACCTGGTATAACCATACACACCTGGTATAACCACACACACCTGGATTAACCACACACACCTGCTATAACCACACACCTGCTATAACCACACACACCTGGTATAACCACACCTGGTATAACCACACACACCTGGTATAACCACACACCTGGTATAACCACACACCTGGTATAACCACACACACCTGGTATAACCACACCTGGTATAACCACACACCTGGTATAACCACACACACCTGGTATAACCACACACACCTGGTATAACCACACACACCTGGTATAACCACACACACCTGGTATAACCACACCTGGTATAACCACACACCTGGTATAACCACACACCTGGTATAACCACACACACCTGGTATAACCACACACACCTGTTATAACCACACACCTGATATAACCACACACACCTGGTATAACCACACACACCTGGTATAACCACACACCTGGTATAACCACACACACCTGGTATAACCACACACGTGGTATAACCACACACACCTGGTATAACCACACACACCTGGTATAACCACACACCTGGTATAACCACACACACCTGGTATAACCACACACCTGATATAACCACACACACCTGGTATAACCACACACACCTGGTATAACCACACACACCTGGTATAACCATACCTGGTATAACCACACACCTGGTATAACCACACACACCTGGTATAACCACACACACCTGGTATAACCACACACCTGATATAACCACACACACCTGGTTAACCACACACCTGGTATAACCACACACCTGGTATAACCACACACACCTGGTATAACCACACACCTGGTATAACCACACACACCTGGTATAACCACACACCTGGTATAACCACACACACCTGGTATAACCACACACCTGATATAACCACACACACCTGGTATAACCACACACACCTGGTATAACCACACCTGGTATAACCACACACCTGGTATAACCACACACCTGGTATAACCACACACACCTGGTATAACCACACCTGGTATAACCACACACCTGGTATAACCACACACCTGATATAACCACACACACCTGGTATAACCACACACACCTGGTATAACCACACACCTGGTATAACCACACACACCTGGTATAACCACACACCTGATATAACCACACACAACTGGTATAACCACACACACCTGGTATAACCACACACACCTGGTATAACCACACACCTGGTATAACCACACACACCTGGTATAACCACACACCTGGTATAACCACACACCTGGTATAACCACACACACCTGGTATAACCACACACCTGGTATAACCACACACACCTGGTATAACCACACACCTGGTATAACCACACACACCTGGTATAACCACACACACCTGGTATAACCACACACACCTGGTATAACCACACACCTGATATAACCACGTCAATAAGGACTATGTTCGTCTTTAAAAAGAACTTTCTTATTCCTTAGTGAATAATTGATAAAACAGAATTATTAAACCAATGACAGATAAAACAACGTAAACCAGGTCCATTAGAGAGAGAGAGAGAGAGAGAGAGAGAGAGAGAGAGAGAGAGAGAGAGAGAGAGAGAGAGAGAGAGAGAGAGAGAGAGAGAGAGAGAGAGAGAGAGAGAGAGAAATTTGGACATAATGGTGACACCAGTGCTAACATTGTGACACGAGTGAAAACATGGTGACACCAGTGCCAACCATAGTGACATACCGGTGACAACCATGGTGACACCAGTGCCAACTTGGTGATACCAGTACCAACATGGTGACACCAGTGCCAACATGGTGACACCGGTGCCAACCATAGTGACATACCGGTGACAACCATGGTGACACCAGTGCCAACTTGGTGATACCAGTACCAACATGGTGACACCAGTGCCAACATTGTGACACCGGTGCCAACCATAGTGACATACCGGTGACAACCATGGTGACACCAGTGCCAACATGGTGATACCAGTACCAACATGGTGACACCAGTGCCAACATGGTGACACCAGTACCAACATGGTGACACCAGTGCCAACATGGTGACACCAGTGCCAACATGGTGACACCAGTACCAACATGGTGACACCAGTGCCAACATGGTGACACCAGTACCAACATGGTGACACCAGTGCCAACATGGTGACACCAGTGCCAACATGGTGACACCAGTACCAACATGGTGATACCAGTACCAACATGGTGACACCAGCGCCAACATGGTGACACCAGTACCAACATGGTGACACCAGTGCCAACATGGTGAAACCAGTGCTAACATGACACCAGTGCCATGCGAACAGAAAACGTGAACCAACCTAGAGTAGGAATGTAACTAAGTCACATAATCACTGTTTAAGACTCTTTAAACAGTCACCCGTTTGACTGTCTTGACAACAATGATATATTTTATTAAGTGGACGGGATAGAAATTATAATTCCCGTGTCACTGTAGATTCTAAATTAATGAGAACAGCACAAGGTGACATTACGGAGAGAGGAAACCTGATGGACGTATTTGGGGCTCAACGCCCCCGCGGCCCGGTCCCAGACAAGGCCGTTTCCACAGAGAATTGAACAAACTGCGAAGGTGGAGAAGAGTTCAACTCCATGGAGCTGAGAGCAAAGCACTACACAAAGAAACTTGAGTGACTTCCCAACGTAGCAGCACTAGGAGAGAGGAAACACAATACTGGCATACAAAATAGTCCAAGGAGCAGATAATGTGGATGGTGACTGGGTGTTTGAAGACGAAGGTAACGACGGTCACCTCAGTCTGAAAAAGTTTCGCCAACAAGGGACTGATTACCTTAAATTTCCTCTTCACATTTTCCCACCGTTTTCCTCTGTACTATAACGACAACCGCAAGACAACGAACTGTTGCTACGATAAAGATGTCTAAAGTGTGGCGAAATAAGTGGAACGTAAGTACACACACACACACACACACACACACACACACACACACACACACACACACACACACACACACACACACACACACACACACACACACACACACACGAGACAAACAAACATACCTCACAAACACACCTCGCAATATCCGGCTTCATTTCATCCGGAATTTTTTTCAGTCCAACATAAAATTTACGCAAACATAATACCACTGCAGGACAAATACACAGTTGTTTAACTCAGTAGATTTATCTACCTCTACTTGTTCATTTGTTTGAAATCTGACATGACTTTTAAGGTGGTAGAATATATCTCACAACATTATATATATATATATATATATATATATATATATATATATATATATATATATATATATATATATATATATATATATATATATATATACACACACACACACACATACAAGTCCAGACTGCTTACTCTGCCGGATATGACATTTTTACCGGCTGGCTGACACTGCAAAGATCCGGATAGCATATATACCCTGGCTCCTCTGGTGTTAGGACGAGGTGCCAGGATACTCTCTCTCTCTCTCTCTCTCTCACACATTTTTTCTCACTATCACTCTTGTTCCAGCTATACCAATCTTCATTCAAGCTGTACGACCCCTCATTCAAGCTGTACCGACCCTCCTTCAAGCTGTACGACCCCTCATTCAAGCTGTACAGATCCTCAGTCAAGCTGTACCGACCCTCATTCAAGCTGTACGACCCCTCATTCAAGCTGTACCGACCCTCCTTCAAGCTGTACGACCCCTCATTCAAGCTGTACAGATCCTCATTCAAGCTTTACCGACCCTCATTCAAGCTGTACCGACCCTCATTCAAGCTGTACCGACCCCTCATTCAAGCTGTACGACCCCTATTTAAGTTGTACTGACCCTCATTCAAGCTGTACGACCGCTATTTAAGCTGTACCGACCCTCATTCAAGCTGTACCGACCCCTCATTCAAGCTGTACCGACCCTCATTCAAGCTGTACCGACCCTCATTCAAGCTGTACCGACCCCTCATTCAAGCTGTACGACCCCTATTTAAGCTGTACCGACCCTCATTCAAGCTGTACGACCGCTATTTAAGCTGTACCGACCCTCATTCAAGCTGTACCGACCCCTCATTCAAGCTGTACCGACCCCTCATTCAAGCTGTACCGACCCTCATTTCAGCTATACCAACCCTCATTCCAGCTGTACCCTCATTCCAGCTGTACCCTCATTCCAGCTGTACCGACCCTCATTCCAGCTGTACCAACCCTCATTCCAGCTGTACGAACACCCATTCCAGCTGTACCAACCTTCATTCCAGCTGTACTGACCCTCATTCCAGCTGTACCAACCTTCATTCCAGCTGTACCAACCCTCATTCCAGCTGTACGAACCCTCATTCCAGCTGTAACAACCTTCATTCAAGCTGTACTGACCCTCATTCCAGCTGTACCAACCTTCATTCCAGCTGTACCAACCCTCATTCCAGCTGTACGAACCCTCATTCCAGCTGTACCAACCTTCATTCCAGCTGTACCAACCTTCATTCCAGCTGTACCAACCTTCATTCCAGCTGTATTGACCCTCATTACAGCTGTACCAACCTTCATTCCAGCTGTACCAACCCTCATTCCAGCTGTACGAACACCCATTCCAGCTGTACCAACCTTCATTCCAGCTGTACTGACCCTCATTCCAGCTGTACCAACCTTCATTCCAGCTGTACCAACCTTCATTCCAGCTGTACCTTCATTCCAGCTGTACCAACCTTCATTCCAGCTGTACTGACCCTCATTCCAGCTGTACCAACCTTCATTCCAGCTGTACCTTCATTCCAGCTGTACCAACCTTCATTCCAGCTGTACTGACCCTCATTCCAGCTGTACCAACCTTCATTCCAGCTGTACTGACCCTCATTCCAGCTATACCAACCCTCATTCCAGCTGTACTGACCCTCATTCCAGCTGTACCAACCCTCATTCCAGCTGTACTGACCCTCATTCCAGCTGTACTGACCCTCATTCCAGCTGTACCTTCATTCCAGCTGTACCAACCCTCATTCCAGCTGTACTGACCCTCATTCCAGCTGTAACAACCTTCATTCCAGCTGTACCAACCTTCATTCCAGCTGTACCAACCTTCATTCCAGCTGTACTGACCCTCATTCCAGCTGTACCAACCTTCATTCCAGCTGTACCAACCTTCATTCCAGCTGTACCAACCTTCATTCCAGCTGTACCAACCCTCATTCCAGCTGTACCAACCTTCATTCCAGCTGTACTGACCCTCATTCCAGCTGTTCCAACCCTCACTCCAGCTGTACCAACCTTCATTCCAGCTGTACCAACCTTCATTCCAGCTGTACCAACCTTCATTCCAGCTGTACCAGCCTTCATTCCAGCTGTACCAACCTTCATTCCAGCTGTACCTACCATAACTCGAGCAGCTAACGGGCCACAGAAAACCTGCATTAACCGATCGATAAAGAAAAAACAGAAACCAATCTTTGCCCTATCTACTAGGGCATTACTCAGGTGTTTTCGTAATTTTTGGACTTAAACTCAAAAATTATCGTTAAGTGTAAACTGCGAAGACTTAATATTCAATACTCTTGTTTATGTTAATGAAAAGGTGATGGTGAGGGATTTAACGAGATTAAACGGGGTTGATGCGGGATTTAACGGGATTGATGCGAGATTTAATGGTACTGATACGGAAATTAAAGGGATTCGGAATTTAATGGTATTGATGAGGGATTTAACGGGATTGGTGCGGGATTTAATGGTATTGATACGGAAGTTAAAGGGATTCGCGATTAAACGGGACTGATGCGGGATTTAACGGGATTGATGCGAGATTTAATAGTATTAATACGGAATTTAAAGGGATTCGGGATTTAATGGTATTGATTCGGGATTTAACGGGATTGGTGCGGGATTTAATGGTATTGATACAGAATTTAAAGGGATTCGGGATTAAACGGGATTGATGCGGGATTTAACGGGATTGGTGCGGAATTTAATGCTATTGATGCGGAATTTAATGGTAATGATGCGGGATTTAACGGGACTGAAGCAGGATTTAATGAAATTAATGCGGGATCCAACGGGATTGGTATGGTATTTAACAGATTGGTGCGGGATTTAACGGGATTCACGAGGGATTTAATGGGATTGATACGGTATTTAACGGGACTGATAAGGGATTTATATGGACTGAAGTGCAATTTAAAGGCATTATTGGGGGATTTAATGGCACTGATGTGAGATTTAATGGTGTTTATGTGGTATTTAAGTTGGATTTAACCCCATACCCTCTCATACACACAATACTCCCCTCCTACCCCGTGTCTCCCTCGTACTCCTTCATACGTCCCTAATACACTCATACACCCTTATACACCTCATACACTCTCATACACCTACTTCCTCATACACCATTATACACGTCATACTTCCTCATACACCCTTATACATCTCATACTTCATACACCCTCATACACCTCATACACTCTCATACACCCTTATACACCTCATACTTCCTCATACACCCCAACATTCTCCTTGCAGACGTTTTCTCTATTACGAAGGTGAGTGAAGCCTCGTCAAGGGTGCCAGGAACCCCCTTAAAAACTGACCTGTTAAGGGAGTAAGGGGAGAAGGGGAGGGGAAGCGGTAGGGAGGGGAAAGGGAGCCAGAGGTATGAAAGGGTGGTAGGGGGCTATGGAAGAGCAGGTGTTACCGAAGGTTAGGGGGATGTGGAAGGGTAGGGAAGGGGTATGGTAGGGGAGGGGGTATGGAAGGGTAGGGGAGGGGGTATGGAAGGGTAGGGGAGGGGGTATGGAAGGGTAGGTAGGGGGAGGGGAAAGGAAGGGTGGGTAAAGTAGGGGTGGGGGATATGGAAGGGTAGGTAGGGGTGGGGGATATGGAAGAGTAGGTAGGGGTGGGGATATGGAAGGGTAGGTAGGGGGAGGGGTATTGAAGGGTAGGTATTGAAGAGTTGGTAAGGTAGGGGTGGAGGGTATGGAAGGGTTGGTAAGGTTGGGGGAGGGGGTGTGGAAGGGTAGATAGGGGGTGGGGGTATGAAAGGGTAGGGGAGAGGAGAGGGGGAAGGGGGTAATCAATACCAGCTACCTGCTTAAGAGGTTTGGAAAGTACCGGGGTATTAAAAGCGTGCGGGGGGGGGGGGGCTCGTGTCCGGATCCCTGCCCGCGGCAGCGGCTTCAGTTACAACCCCCCCCCCCCTGACTCGAGCCTCGCCCAAGGGTCGGGAGGCGGCCACTTCAAGGGCCGTCCGCCATGTTTATTAAGTTTGGTGTCAATTTTGCGGTGCTTATTAAATGAGGGCGTCTGGCCGGCGGCCCTTGTACACGGGTAATCCTCCTCCTCCTTCGCTTAATCCACTCATGGGCAGCCGGGATTTACCGGCTGCAGGATTTTTTTTAAACCAGCAAGTATTCTGTCGCAAGATTCCCGCCTCTCTTACACACCTGGTTATCCCTGGTTATTCCTGATTATCCCTGATTATCATGGTTATCCCTAGGTCTCCTTGGTTATGCTGGTTATCCCTGATTATCCTGGTTATGTTGGTTATCCCTGGATCTCCTTGGTTATCCCTGGTTCTCCTTGGTTATCCCTGGATCTCCTTGGTTATCCCTGGTTCTCCTTGGTTATCCCTGGTTCTCCTTGGTTATCCCTGGTTCTCCTTGGTTATCCCTGGATCTCCTTGGTTATCCCTGGTTCTCCTTGGTTATGCCTGGTCCTCTTTGGTTATCCCTAGCTATCCCTCGAAAGGGGATACCTAATTTGTCGATTTTTTTCTATCAATTTTTCGATTTGTATCTATTTATCTAGGGTCAGGACTACGTGCGGCCACCAGCAACAGCCTGGTTGATCAAGCCCTGTTCCACCACCAGGCCTGGTCATGGACCGGGCCTTAGGGGGCGCTGACCCCCCCGAATACCCTCCAGGTAGAATCCTGGTAGGTAGTACCTACAGGATTTGCGTGGGAATACCAGGAGAACGTTGCTTTCGATCGGCATGAAACTGACTACCAGGCTACCCACCTCAGATACTAGCAGACTACCAGGCTACCCACCTCAGTAACTAGCAGACTACCAGGCTACCCACCTCAGTAACTAGCAGACTACCGGGCTACCCACCTCAGTAACTAGCAGACTACCGGGCTACCCACCTCAGTAACTAGCAGACAACCAGGCTACCCACCTCAGTAACTAGCAGACTACCAGGCTACCCACCTCAGTAACTAGCAGACTACCCACCTCAGTAACTAGCAGACTACCAGGCTACCCACCTCAGTAACAGACAACCAGGCTACCCACCTCAGTAACTAGCAGACTACCAGGCTACCCACCTCAGTAACTAACAGACAACCAGGCTACCCCCTCAGTAACTAGCAGAATACCAGGCTAACCACCTCAGTAACTAGACTACCAGGCTACCCACCTCAGTAACTAGCAGACTACCAGGCTACCCACCTCAGTAACTAGCAGACTACCAGGCTACCCACCTCAGTAACCAGCAGACTACCAGGCTACCCACCTCAGTAACCAGCAGACTACCAGACTACCCATCTCAGTAGCCAGCAGACTACCGGGCTACCCACCTCAGTAACCAGCAGACTACCAGGCTAACCACCTCAGTAACTAGCAGACTACCAGGCTACCCATCTCAGTAACCAACAGACTTCCAGGATACCCACCTCAGTAACTAGCAGACTACCGGGCTACCCATCTCAGTAACCAGCAGACTTCCAGGCAACCCACCTCAGTAACTAGCAGACTACCAGGCTACCCACCTCAGTAACCAGCAGACTACCAGGCTACCCACCTCAGTAACCAGCAGAATACCAGGCTTCCCACCTCAGTAACTAGCAGACTACCAGGCTACCCACCTCAGTAGCCAGCAGACTACCAGGCTACCCACCTCAGTAACCAGCAGACTACCAGGCTACCCACCTCAGTAACCAGCAGACTACCAGGCTACCCACCTCAGTAACCAGCAGACTACCAGGCTACCCACCTCAGTAACCAGCAGACTACCCACCTCAATAACTAACACGAGTCACCTCTACTCTGCTACCCTCACTTAATACGATTCCAAGTGTTGCTATGACACATTAATCTATGACTATCACTCAGCAGACTGTGGAAGCAGTCAGTCCTTGTCAAACTGTTGTTGTCACGATAGATGAGCATCTCTACTCCAGCTGAACAATTGCAGTGAATCCCTAAAATCGTAATAGCACGACTGAGAACAAATCAAGCCCCCACCCGTTCCGTGGCTTGTTACAGTGAACACTGGCAGTAAGACCGAGTGATGACCTGTTTGTCAGAATTCTGAGAGGACTCGACAGCGACACGGCCGCCTTACAGATGATGGCTGACTGGAAGACAGTGATTGGTTCGGTATACGCGAAAATGTAAACAAAAGTGGCTTCACCTGGCATTCCAGACTCCTTCGTGAACGCGTCACACGTTTACTCCTGCGAGGCGAGGCCTGTTCATGGACCGGGACACGGGGGCGTTGACCCCCGGAACGCCCTCCAGGTATACGAGACACGACAGAGGGAGCACCAGGTGATCAGTTCAAACATTTGGTTGGTGTGTCCTGAGAAAGGAAGTCTCCCGTTCCTCTTCTGGTTTTTTTACTTTCAATCTGCCTCGTCTTGTAGCTTCACAAATGGGTTAGATAAATGCATGAGTGAAAGAGGTTGGATATGAATGGGACTTGCACTTTAATTAATAGGGTTAACAAAGCTTGTTCCTTGGTCAACACTGATAATGGGTTGGTAAATATCTTTAGTGGGTTTGGGCTTGACAAGGACCTGCCAAGTTTGGGTCAGTAGGCATGCTGCAATGTTCCTTTTTTCTTATATTCTGAGTATTGATAAGACACATGTGCAACAGTTATGTATCTTTATTCCGAAACGTCTGTCCGACACAGTAGTCTTCTTCATTCAAGTACAGAAGAGTTAACAAAAGCAGCAGAGATGCGAAGATGATTTAATCAGTACATCACCCTTGAAGGGTGATGTACTGATTAAATCGTCTTCACATCTCTACAACTTCTGCTAACTCCTCTGTACTCGACTGAAGAAGCCTGCTGTGTAGGAAACACGTTTCGGAATAAAGATACCTAAATGTTGCACGTGTCTTACTTATCACCCTCTCGGTATTGTACACCATTTTCGTATTCGTTCTGAGTACTGTCCGCTGTGTGAACAGTACTGGAGCCTTCCTTTCTCTCCTATACAGACTAATGGAACTAGCACGATGGTGCTTCTTGCTGGCTGCCATCCATTATGCACGCTGACTACTGGTTCATGGCTGATAACTGACTCGTCTCTGTGACACACACTCATAGCTAATGAATTGTGTAATGGAAAGTTCACCGTTCAGAAGACACAACGAGTGTGCTCTTCAGCGCCCACTCACCAGGCGAACATAGAATAACATGAAGAAATCTTCAGACGTTTGACAACCAGTGGGTCAGAACCTGCCGAGTCTGAACTCAACATGGACGCGTGTGTAACAGTTGGGTATCTTTATTGATGAAACACTTAGCCTACACAGTAGGCTTCTTCAGTCAAATACAGAGGCAGCAGATGAAGTAGTGAAATGATAATGTAATCTGTCCGTCAACCTTGGAGATGTGAGGTAGACAGTCCCTCAGCCCGGGACTGAACTCTTCTCCAGGCAGAAGGACTGATCACCTCATATCTCCAAGGTTGATGGACTGACTACATCACTTCATGTGTGATGAATAGTTTGAAAAACCAACTAGTTGAAGATTGAGACACTTATGCAACATATGGGAATGTTTATTCAGGAACGTTCCGCCACACAGTGGCTTCATCAGTCCAATACAAAGTAGAAAGGTGTAAGGAGAGGAGGAGTTTGAGGTAATCAGTCCCTCAGCTCCCTTTGTATTAGACCGAAGAAGCCTACCGTGTAAGCGAAACGTTTCATCAATAAAGATACCCAACTGCTGCACATGTGTCGTAATCTTCAACTTGTCGGTATTTTACACCATTATCATCAGTACTGACATACTGGTGGCAAAACCACTGCGTGTATCCCTACACTCAAAATCGAGGACCTGATGGTAACGTTTAGGCTGGGCAAGCACTGGTGCCACTGGCTTGCTCAAGAGAGTGCCATATTAATAAAGAAAAAAAAGGCACAACACCGTGACTGGAACAATACAGAAATAACCCGCACATAGGAGAGTGAAACGCATGGGGTCATCAGTTTCATTCTCCTTGTGTGCTGGTTGTGTATTGTCACATCACTTGGGCCAGACAAGGGTAGAGCCCTGCCCATGTTCCACAAATGGGAGGGTGTGACACGGTGTCATTCACAGGCAGGAAGGAAGGTGGTGTTGAAGGCTGCCTGGTGTACCTGGAATCACAAGGAAGGAAGGAAGGAAGGTGGTGGTGAAGGCTACCTGGTGTACCTGGAATCACAAGGAAGGAAGGAAGGTGGGGTTAAGGAAGGAAGGAAGGTGGGGTTGAAGGCTGCCTGGTGTACCTGGAATCACAAACAAGGAAGGAAGGTGGGGTTGAAGGCTACCTGGTGTACCTGGAATCACAAACAAGGAAGGAAGGTGGGGTTGAAGGCTACCTGGTGTACCTGGAATCACAAGGAAGGAAGGAAGGAAGGTGGGGTTGAAGGCTGCCTGGTGTACCTGGAATCACAAGGAAGGAAGGAAGGTGGGGTTGAAGGCTACCTGGTGTACCTGGAATCACAAACAAGGAAGGAAGGTGGGGTTGAAGGCTACCTGGTGTACCTGGAATCACAAACAAGGAAGGAAGGTGGGGTTGAAGGCTACCTGGTGTACCTGGAATCACAAACAAGGAAGGAAGGTGGGGTTGAAGGCTACCTGGTGTACCTGGAATCACAAACAAGGAAGGAAGGTGGTGTTGAAGGCTACCTGGTGTACCTGGAATCACAAACAAGGAAGGAAGGTGGTGTTGAAGGCTACCTGGTGTACCTGGAATCACAAACAAGGAAGGAAGGTGGGGTTGAAGGCTACCTGGTGTACCTGGAATCACAAACAAGGAAGGAAGGTGGTGTTGAAGGCTGCCTGATGTACCTGGAATCACAAACAAGGAAGGAAGGTGGTGTTGAAGGCTGCCTGGTGTACCTGGAATCACAAACAAGGAAGGAAGGTGGTGTTGAAGGCTACCTGGTGTACCTGGAATCACAAACAAGGAAGGAAGGTGGTGTTGAAGGCTACCTGGTGTACCTGGAATCACAAACAAGGAAGGAAGGTGGTGTTGAAGGCTACCTGGTGTACCTGGAATCACAAACAAGGAAGGAAGGTGGGGTTGAAGGCTACCTGGTGTACCTGGAATCACAAACAAGGAAGGAAGGTGGGGTTGAAGGCTACCTGGTGTACCTGGAATCACAAGGAAGGAAGGAAGGAAGGTGGGGTTGAAGGCTACCTGGTGTACCTGGAATCACAAACAAGGAAGGAAGGTGGTGTTGAAGGCTACCTGGTGTACCTGGAATCACAAACAAGGAAGGAAGGTGGTGTTGAAGGCTACCTGGTGTACCTGGAATCACAAACAAGGAAGGAAGGTGGTGTTGAAGGCTACCTGGTGTACCTGGAATCACAAACAAGGAAGGAAGGTGGTGTTGAAGGCTACCTGGTGTACCTGGAATCACAAACAAGGAAGGAAGGTGGGGTTGAAGGCTACCTGGTGTACCTGGAATCACAAACAAGGAAGGAAGGTGGTGTTGAAGGCTACCTGGTGTACCTGGAATCACAAACAAGGAAGGAAGGTGGTGTTGAAGACTGCCTGGTGTACCTGGAATCACAAACAAGGAAGGAAGGTGGTGTTGAAGGCTACCTGGTGTACCTGGAATCACAAACAAGGAAGGAAGGTGGTGTTGAAGGCTACCTGGTGTACCTGGAATCACAAACAAGGAAGGAATGTGGTGCTGAAGGCTCCCTGGTATACCTGGAATCACAAACAAGGAAGGAAGGTGGGGTTGAAGGCTACCTGGTGTACTTGGAATCACAAACTAGGAAGGAAGGTGGTGTTGAAGGCTACCTGGTGTACCTGGAATCACAAACAATGAAGGAAGGTGGTGGTGAAGGCTACCTGGTGCACCTGGAATCACAAACAAGGAAGGAAGGTGGTGGTGAAGGCTACCTGGTGTACCTGGAATCACAAACAAGGAAGGTGGTGTTGAAGGCTACCTGGTGTACCTGGAATCACAAACAAGGAAGGTGGTGTTGAAGGCTACCTGGTGTACCTGGAATCACAAACTAGGATGGAAAGTGGTGTTGAAGGCTACCTGGTGTACCTGGAATCACAAACTAGGATGGAAAGTGGTGTTGAAGGCTACCTGGTGTACCTAGAATCACAAACAAGGAAGGTGGTGTTGAAGGCTACCTGGTGTACCTGGAATCAAAAACAAGGAAGGAAGGTGGTGGTGAAGGCTACCTGGTGCACCTGGAATCACAAACAAGGAAGGAAGGTGGTGATGAAGGCTACCTGGTGCACCTGGAATCACAAACAAGGAAGGAAGATGGTGGTGAAGGCTACCTGGTGTACCTGGAATCACAAACAAGGAAGGAAGGTGGTGGTGAAGGCTATCTGGTGTACCTGGAATCACAAACAAGGAAGGTGGTGTTGAAGGCTACCTGGTGTACCTGGAATCACAAACAAGGAAGGTGGTGTTGAAGGCTACCTGGTGTACCTGGAATCACAAACAAGGAAGGTGGTGTTGAAGGCTACCTGGTGTACCTGGAATCACAAACAAGGAAGGTGGTGTTGAAGGCTCCCTGGTGTACCTGGAATCACAAACAAGGAAGGTGGTGTTGAAGGCTACCTGGTGTACCTGGAATCACAAACAAGGAAGGTGTTGAAGGCTACCTGGTGTACCTGGAATCACAAACAAGGAAGGAAGGTGGTGCTGAAGGCTACCTGGTGTACCTGGAATCACAAACAAGGAAGGAAGGTGGTGTTGAAGGCTACCTGGTGTACCTGGAATCACAAACAAGGAAGGAAGGTGATGTTGAAGGCTACCTGGTGTACCTGGAATCACAAACAAGGAAGGAAGGTGGTGCTGAAGGCTACCTGGTGTACCTGGAATCACAAACAAGGAAGGAAGGTGGTGGTGAAGGCTACCTGGTGTACCTGGAATCACAAACAAGGAAGGTGGTGTTGAAGGCTACCTGGTGTACCTGGAATCACAAACAAGGAAGGTGGTGTTGAAGGCTACCTGGTGTACCTGGAATCACAAACAAGGAAGGTGGTGTTGAAGGCTACCTGGTGTACCTGGAATCACAAACAAGGAAGGAAGGTGGTGGTGAAGACTACTTGGTGTACCTGGAATCACAAACAAGGAAGGTGGTGTTGAAGGCTACCTGGTGTACCTGGAATCACAAACAAGGAAGGAAGGTGGTGGTGAAGGCTACTTGGTGTACCTGGAATCACAAACAAGGAAGGTGGTGTTGAAGGCTACCTGGTGTACCTGGAATCACAAACAAGGAAGGTGGTGTTGAAGGCTACCTGGTGTACCTGGAATCACAAACAAGGAAGGAAGGTGGTGCTGAAGGCTACCTGGTGTACCTGGAATCACAAACAAGGAAGGAAGGTGGTGTTGAAGGCTACCTGGTGTACCTGGAATCACAAACAAGGAAGGAAGGTGGTGTTGAAGGCTACCTGGTGTACCTGGAATCACAAACAAGGAAGGAAGGTGGTGCTGAAGGCTACCTGGTGTACCTGGAATCACAAACAAGGAAGGAAGGTGGTGCTGAAGGCTACCTGGTGTACCTGGAATCACAAACAAGGAAGGAAGGTGGTGCTGAAGGCTACCTGGTGTACCTGGAATCACAAACAAGGAAGGAAGGTGGTGCTGAAGGCTACCTGGTGTACCTGGAATCACAAACAAGGAAGGAAGGTGGTGCTGAAGGCTACCTGGTGTACCTGGAATCACAAACAAGGAAGGAAGGTGGTGCTGAAGGCTACCTGGTATACCTGGAATCACAAACAAGGAAGGAAGGTGGTGGTGAAGGCTACCTGGTATACCTGGAATCACAAACAAGGAAGGAAGGTGGTGGTGAAGGCTACCTGGTGTACCTGGAATCACAAACAAGGAAGGAAGGTGGTGGTGAAGGCTACCTGGTGTACCTGGAATCACAAACAAGGAAGGAAGGTGGTGCTGAAGGCTACCTGGTGTACCTGGAATCACAAACAAGGAAGGTGGGGTTGAAGGCTACCTGGTGTACCTGGAATCACAAACAAGGAAGGAAGGTGGTGCTGAAGGCTACCTGGTGTACCTGGAATCACACGAAAGACTAATTAATCAGTCCTTCAGTCTTGGAGCTGGTGAAGAGCACAGTGGTCTTGAAGAATCCTCAAGACTACTGAGAGAAACAGGACAAATGAGACACAGGACAAATATGAGACAGGACGAAAGAAAAACGGGACAAAAAATAAAAACAGGACAAAGAAAAAGAGAAACAGGCAAAGAAAAACAGGGCAAAGAAAAACAGGGCAAAGAAAAAACAGGGCAAAGGAGAAACAGGACAAAAGGGAAATTGGACAAAAGAAAAACAGGACAAGCAAAAAAAAAAAAAAAAGAAACAGGACGAAGGAGAAACAGGGCAAGCAAGATAAACAAACAAAAAGAGAAACAGGAAAAAGAAGAGGAGAAACAGGACAAACAAAAAGAGAAACAGGACAAAGAAGAAAACTGGAGAAACAATGAGACAAACAAAAGGAGAAGAACAAAAGAATTATTAAAACTGCCCTTTTATTTTTTTATATTACAGAGATACATAACACTGTGTTAAATTACAGTGATACATAACACTGTGTTAAATTACAGTGATATATAACACTGTGTTATATTACAGTGATACATAACACTGTGTTAAATTACAGTGATATATAACACTGTTAAATTACAGTGATACATAACACTGTGTTAAATTACAGTGATACATAACACTGTTATATTACAGTGATACATAACACTGTTATATTACAGTGATACATAACACTGTGTTAAATTACAGTGATACATAACACTGTGTTATATTACAGTGATACATAACACTGTGTTATATTACAGTGATACATAAAACTGTTATATTACAGTGATACATAACACTGTGTTAAATTACAGTGATACATAACACTGTGTTAAATTACAGTGATACATAACACTGTTAAATTACAGTGATACATAACACTGTGTTAAATTACAGTGATACATAACACTGTGTTAAATTACAGTGATACATAGCACTGTTAAATTACAGTGATACATAACACTGTGTTAAATTACAGTGATACATAGCACTGTTAAATTACAGTGATACATAACACTGTGTTAAATTACAGTGATACATAACACTGTGTTAAATTACAGTGATACATAGCACTGTTAAATTACAGTGATACATAACACTGTTAAATTACAGTGATACATAAAACTGTTAAATTACAGTGATATATAACACTGTTAAATTACAGTGATACATAACACTGTGTTAAATTACAGTGATATATATCACTGTGTTAAATTACAGTGATACATAACACTGTGTTAAATTACAGTGATACATAACACTGTGTTAAATTACAGTGATACATAACACTGTTAAATTACAGTGATATATAACACTGTTAAATTACAGTGATATATAACACTGTTAAATTAAAGTGATATATAACACTGTTAAATTACAGTGATATATAACACTGTTAAATTACAGTGATATATAACACTGTTAAATTACAGTGATACATAACACTGTGTTAAATTACAGTGATATATAACACTGTGTTATATTACAGTGATACATAACACTGTGTTAAATTACAGTGATACATAACACTGTGTTAAATTACAGTGATACATAACACTGTGTTAAATTACAGTGATACATAACACTGTGTTAAATTACAGTGATACATAGCACTGTTAAATTACAGTGATACATAACACTGTGTTAAATTACAGTGATACATAGCACTGTTAAATTACAGTGATACATAACACTGTGTTAAATTACAGTGATACATAACACTGTGTTAAATTACAGTGATACATAGCACTGTTAAATTACAGTGATACATAACACTGTTAAATTACAGTGATACATAAAACTGTTAAATTACAGTGATATATAACACTGTTAAATTACAGTGATACATAACACTGTGTTAAATTACAGTGATATATATCACTGTGTTAAATTACAGTGATACATAACACTGTGCTAAATTACAGTGATACATAACACTGTGTTAAATTACAGTGATATATAACACTGTTAAATTACAGTGATATATAACACTGTTAAATTACAGTGATATATAACACTGTTAAATTACAGTGATATATAACACTGTTAAATTACAGTGATATATAACACTGTTAAATTACAGTGATATATAACACTGTTAAATTACAGTGATATATAACACTGTTAAATTACAGTGATACATAACACTGTGTTAAATTACAGTGATACATAACACTGTTATATTACAGTGATACATAACACTGTTATATTACAGTGATACATAACACTTAAATTACAGTGATACATAACACTGTGTTAAATTACAGTGATACATAACACTGTGTTAAATTACAGTGATACATAACACTGTGTTAAATTACAGTGATACATAACACTGTGTTAAATTACAGTGATACATAACACTGTGTTAAATTACAGTGATACATAACACTGTGTTATATTACAGTGATATATATCACTGTGTTAAATTACAGTGATACATAACACTGTGTTAAATTACAGTGATACATAACACTGTGTTATATTACAGTGATATATATCACTGTGTTAAATTACAGTGATACATAACACTGTTATATTACAGTGATATATATCACTGTAATTTAACAGTGTTATGTATCACTGTAATTTAACACAGTATACTTTAATATTAAAAGTCTTAAGAAGAGAAGGTATATCAACCAAGTTTTCATGGTAAGGGAGAACCAACATATTTTTAGTTGAATAAGGCAGGTTGTCCCTTTTTGGATTGTAAAAAGTATTTCTAGCAACTTTAAAAGATTTATCAATTACGTTTCTTGGGTATTTCAAATCATTACCTATTTCATAAATTTAGGGTATTTCCTCATCTATGAACTCTGGACTACAAATAGATGAGGAAATATCCAAAAAATTATGAAATAGGTAATGATTTAAAATACCCAAGAAACGTAATTGATAAATCTTTTAAAGTTGCTAGAAATACTTTTTACAATCCAAAAAGGGACAACCAGTCTTATTCAACTAAAAATATGTTGGTTCTCCCTTACCATGAAAACTTGGTTGATATGCCTTCTCTTCTTAAGACTTTTAATATTAAAGTTGTATTCAAAAATCTTGATACAGTAAAAAAAAGTTTTGATAAAGAATTCCCCCCAAAATGCTGATGGATGTGTCTATAAGATTCCTTGTAAAATTTGCGATAAAGTTTATTACGGTCAAACTGGTAAAAATCTCGAACTAAGATTAAAACAACATAAATATAGCATTAGAACTGGACAAGATTCCAATGCTCTATTTATTCATGTGAGAGATACACAAATAACCCGCACATAAAAGACAGAAGCTTACGACGACGTTTCGGTCCGACTTGGACCGAAACGTCGTCGTAAGCTTCTGTCTTTTATGTGCGGGTTATTTGTGTATCGTTCCAGTCACGGTATTGTGCCTTTTTGTTATTCATGTGAGAGATTTTAACCATCCAATTGATTTTCAAAAAGTTGAGAAAGTTGTATCAAGCAAGTCCATGGTCGACAGGAATATAATTGAATCTTGTTTCATAAAAAGCAGTTTTGACAATATGAATATTTCCTTTGGTTTATATAAATTAGAGCCATTTATAATTAATAGAATTTGGGAAGAATTTAATAATACATTGGACAAATAATAAATTTTAAAATTCTTAATTCTTGGGTAGAATAGTTTGTTGGTGGGTTGTGTGAAGGACCTGTCTAGTTGGGCCAGCGGGCCTGCTGCAGTGTTCTCTTTCTTATGAGTCGTGCATCAGGTGTTGCTTTGTTGTGGGATGTGATAGTGAGGTGTGGGCTAGACCCTTTATATGCCTTCCTTTGATGCATTACTTTTATTGTTCCTTGATAATGTGAGTAGTCACGAAAGCGCTTGGAATTTCTGTATTCACAGTGGTTGTTTTGCATATTCTGAAATCACCTGTTTAATGTGATCTTATTGCATATATATATATATATATATATATATATATATATATATATATATATATATATATATATATATATATATATATATATATATATATATATAACTGTCTGCCACACTAGTGGTAAAATAACCCTCATGTGCAAGCCAATAAAGATCAAAACGGCAAATTGCAAAACGTACAAATTGTTAGGTTTCAAACTAGCCCTTATGTGCCAAACCACAACGGCCATAACTGCATGCTTGTTAGGACTACCAATGGTCTGTTATGCTAAACTAACCCTTACATAAAATTCCATAGAAGCTAAAATAACGAGTTTCCCAGATGCACGAGTTTCGCAAAATTAATCCTTATAAACAATGCCATAAGGGCTAAAATAAGAAGTTTTTCAGATGCACCAGTGTTCGGTAAAATTAATCCTTACGCAAAATACAATAAAGGTCAAAACTGGTTGCAGTATTTTATTAGTAAACTCATCATTGTTCTTGAATATTACTCACAAAAACTGAAGTGATATTTGAAAAGTCTGTTAAACTGTACAAAATGTATGTTATCCGGAGTATACTCTGAGAAACACTGTAGTACAGTGTAACACTGTTATCCAGAATGTACCATTACACCCTGGATAAGTGCAACACATTGCTACCACTGACTTGGTATCCAATACACCTGGGATAAGTGCAAGAATACCTTAATACTTAAAATTACATACCATACAGCACCTTAATACCTAAAATTACATACCATACAGCACCTTAATACCTAAAATTACATACCATACAGCACCTTAATACCTAAAATTACATGCCATACAGCACCTTAATACCTAAAATTACATACCATAAAGCACCTTAATACCTAAAATTACATACCATAAAGCACCTTAATACCTAAAATTACATACCATACAGCACCTTAATACCTAAAATTACAAAACATACAGCACCTTAATACCTAAAATTACATACCATACAGCACCTTAATACCTTAAATTACATACCATACAGCACCTTAATACCTTAAATTACATACCATACAGCACCTTAATACCTAAAATTACAAAACATACAGAACCTTAATACCTAAAATTACATACCATACAGCACCTTAATACCTTAAATTACATACCATACAGCACCTTAATACCTTAAATTACATACCATACAGCACCTTAATACCTAAAATTACATACCATACAGCACCTTAATACCTTAAATTACAAAACATACAGCACCTTAATACCTAAAATTACATACCATACAGCACCTTAATACCTAAAATTACATAACATACAGCACCTTAATACCTAAAATTACATAACATACAGCACCTTAATACCTAAAATTACATAACATACAGCACCTTAATACCTAAAATTACACAACATACAGCACCTTAATACCTAAAATTACATACCATACAGCACCTTAATACCTTAAATTACATAACATACAGCACCTTAATACCTAAAATTACATAACATACAGCACCTTAATACCTAAAATTACATACCATACAGCACCTTAATACCTTAAATTACATAACATACAGCACCTTAATACCTAAAATTACATACCATACAGCACCTTAATACCTTAAATTACATAACATACAGCACCTTAATACCTAAAATTACATAACATACAGCACCTTAATACCTAAAATTACATACCATACAGCACCTTAATACCTAAAATTACATACCATACAGCACCTTAATACCTAAAATTACACCTACAGCACCTAATACCTAAAATTACATAACATACAGCACCTTAATACCTAAAATTACATAACATACAGCACCTCAATACCTAAAATTACATAACATACAGCACCTTAATACCTAAAATTACATAACATACAGCACCTTAATACCTAAAATTACATAACATACAGCACCTTAATACCTAAAATTACATAACATACAGCACCTTAATACCTAAAATTACATAACATACAGCACCTTAATACCTAAAATTACATAACATACAGCACCTTAATACCTAAAATTACACAACATACAGCACCTTAATACCTAAAATTATATAACATACAGCACCTTAATACCTAAAATTATATAACATACAGCACCTTAATACCTAAAATTACACAACATACAGCACCTTAATACCTAAAATTACACAACATACAGCACCTTAATACCTAAAAGCATGCATGGTCAGGAGAGTCAATTGTTGTTCACTCTGAACATCAGAATGGGGAAAAATGAAAATGGAATGATTGTTGGTGCCAGACATACGAGGTGGTTGATTTCCTGAGAATATCTCACACAACAGTCTACAGAGGTTATAGAGAATGGTGTGAAGAACATAAAACAGTTCTGTGTTCGAGATTGCCTTGTTAATGAGAGAGGTCAGAGGAAAATGTCCAGACTGGTTCAAGCTGACAGGAAGGCGATGGTAACTCAAGTAACCACATTATAACAGTGGTATGCAAAAGATTATCTCTGAATGCATAATACGTCGAATCTTGAAGTGGATGAGCTACAGCAGCAGAAGACAACAACAGGTTCCACTCCTGTCAATTAAGAACAGGACACTGACGCTACAGTGGACACAGACTCACCAAAACCAGACAGCTGATGTTTGGAAAAACGTCACCTGGCCTGACGAATAGCGAATTCTGCTGCGACATGCAGCTGTTAGGGTCTGAATTTGGCGTAACCCTTTGGTATGTGGTGAAACGGAAGATTCACAGCATGTATGAGCAGCCGACAAATCTGCAGCAACTGCGTGATGCTATCATGTCAATTTGACCCGTTCTTCTTTGTACTGGACTGATAAAACCACTGTGTGGCGAAATGTTTGCTCAATAAAGATTCCCAAATATTGCACGAGTATTTAATTCAACTTGGCTTTTTAAACCCCTTATTATAGTTGTTAATGTTTCAGCGAGGAGGTTGGAGGCTGAAGGCTAGAGGTTGGAGGCTGAAGGCTAGAGGTTGGAGGCTGAAGGCTAGAGGTTGGAGGCTGAAGGCTAGAGGTTGGAGGCTGAAGGCTAGAAGCTGAAGGCTGGAGGCTGAAGGCTGGGTAAGCGAAGGAAGTCACTATATCTGGCGAATTCCATGGTCTTGCGACCCTTATTCACAAGAAGCCGCCCACAACAGTCAACTGACACCCAGGTACCTACTTACTGCTAGGTGAACAGGGCAGCAGGTGTTAGGTGACTAACACCCAGGTACCTACTTACTGCTAGGTGAAAAGGGACAGCAAGTGTCAACAAACACAGCCACCGTTTCCCCTCGCGCCGAGATCAAACTCTAGTCCCTCTGTTATAAGCTCAAGGTCCACCACTTAACCAATTCACGCTGGCAAACTGAAAAAGAAAAACTGAGCCTATCCTCTGCCTAACAGATGGATAGCTATCGTGGTTAGAGTGGCCACCGCGCCTGGGTTATGGTCTCGTCAACAGAAACAAGGAAAGACTGACCACGGGAGAGTGGAGGCCATATTTGTATATGACAGCCTCTGGTAACTTTACCAGCATCCTGCCCGGGACAGCCAATATACTAGTGAATTTCCATTCTTGCTTGGGTATTATCGCCTCTGCATGCTCTTGCCCAAAGAGCTAGATTAGTATCTGGGGCACCAGTTTGGTAGTCACGGCAGCACTGTGCACCCATCCATGCACGTGCACATGCACGCGCGCGCGCACACGCACACACACGCGCACACACACACACACACACACACACACACACACACACACACACACACACACACACACACACACACACAAATACACACACACGCACGGTTGAAGGAACTAGTCTCTTCGGAGACGTAGGTTCGAATCCCAAAGCTGCCACGTACTTTTAAAAGATACGATAAAGTTCATGGAGCAGGGAGAGAGTGGACCCAGTAGCTACCAGCGAAGAAGCGGCACCAGGAGCTATGAATCGACCCCTGCAACCACATATAGGTGACTACACACACACACACACACACACACACACAATAAACACCTGAAAACACTTAGAATACACTATCTGGAAGGTGTAAGGGATACACGATAATGTATCCCTGGAAGATACTTGAGGGTCAAATCCCAGGTTTACACTATAACAACATTATGGAGTGAGAGATATGTGAGGAAGTTTAAGACAGATCCTGTGAAAAACAGGTGGCACCACGGACTCAATAAGAGAGCACGGTGTCAACATGCTCACTTCAGTGCTTGTGTATATTTCGCCTGCTCTTGCGAATTCCTTGCATTGTTAAAATCTCTAGTAAGGCTGATGCATGCAGGGGATGAGATGAAAAGCTGTGACCCCCAGTGAAAAGTAGGGGCGTCACTGGTACACTAAGAGAAAACACAATAAGTGTCCGGGGCCCAAGACTGTTGAACAGCCTCCCACCAGCAATAAGGGGCATTACGGGAAGACCCCTGGTTGTCTTCAAGAGGGAGCTGGACAGATACCTAAAGACGGTGCCGGATCAGCCGGGCTGTGGTTCGTACGTTGGATTGCGTGCAGCCAGCAGTAACAGCCTCGTTGATCAGGCCCTGATCCACCGGGAGGCCTGGTAGTGGACCGGGCCGCGGGGGCGTTGATCCCCGGAATGCCCTCCAGGTAGACTACAGGTAGCCTCCATGAAAGCTGGCTGCCTTGGATTAACGTCTAGCGCAAGCTGGGCCCCTAGGTATTGGTCCAGTGTGGTGAGAATGGTAAAGCACTGCGTACCTTGTTCCAAGGTTCGTAGGTTCGAGTCTCCTTCGGCCAGAGATCAGTGTTTGTGTATATTTCGCCTGCTCTTGCGAATTCCTTGCATATATATAAATATATATAAATATATATATATATATAATATATATATATATATATATTTATATATATATATATATATATATATATATGTGTGTGTGTGTGTGTGTGTGTGTGTGCTCACCTAGTTGTGGTTGGAGGGGTCGATTCACAGCTCCTGGCCCCGCTTCTTCACTGGTCGTGCCCTAAGAAGGACACTGGTGTGTGAGAGGGGGAAAGGGAGGGAGGGGAGGGAAAGGGAGGGGAGGGAAAGGGAGGGGAGGGAGGGAGGGAGGGAGGGAGGGGGAGAGAGAGAGAGAGAGAGAGAGAGAGAGAGAGAGAGAGAGAGAGAGAGAGAGAGAGAGAGAGAGAGAGAGAGAGAGAGAGAATGAATCATTTTGAAGGTTAACATGGGAGGCCATGCTATTTCTCTCTCTCCCTCTCTCTCTCTCTCTCTCTCTCTCTCTCTCTCTCTTTCTCACACACACAGGAAGGCTCTTGAAGCAGGGAGAGACTGGACCTAACAGCAACGAGCGAAGAGGAGGGGTCAGGAGCTGTGCCTCGACCCCCGCAACCCCACACAGATGAGTACACATACACACCAAAAAAAAAAAGATGAAAGGTAAATCCAATTAACAAGAGTACTAAAATATAAAGAATTATAAAAAACAATAACAGGGATAAACTGCAGTTTCTTGGAGTTCCAGGAAGTGTTTGACAATGTACTCACCTATTTGTGGTTGTAGGGGTCGATTCACAGCTCCTGGCCCCGCATCTTCGCTAGTAGGTCCCCACACACTCCCTGCTCCACGAGCTTCATCGTATCTATGCCACACCAAAAATTAATGCCAACTCCAGGAAAACAGAGCGGATGGGGGAGAATGAGGGAGTGTGTGTGATAGGTAGCGAAGGAAAGATTAGCGCAGCTGTGTGGGTGTGAGTGTCGCTAGTAGCAACGTACTTTGTACATAGATCACCTCACCGAGGGATACTTCCTTGTACTTTGTACGTAGATCACCTCACTGTGAGGTACTTCCTTGTACTTTGTACGTAGACCAACTCACAGAGATATGCTTCCTTGTACATTACTCTGTGGCAATCAACTCGTTTTTGTAAGATAAACATACCATCACGTCCCAAGTCGTTACCTGTACTTTTGACGAGGTGGACAGGTAAGCCAGAGGGTGGGAATGACGACCTTGCTATATACAACCTACAGAGACTAGGCCAGGAGAAGCTATATTTCTCTCTCTCTCAGCAAGTTAAATGCCACCAACACCGAATGGGGCTGAATCATGGTCCTAAGAAGGGCAATGCGGATACGATAAAGCGACCATCAACACCTGATGGGACTGAATCATGGCCCTGAGAAGGGCCATAAGGACACATTATTAATGTTTCGCTTGTTGACTAAGCTTTTCCAAGTCTCTAGAGAGGTCACAGGGAACACGTAGGCGAGGTGTGACTATGTCCACTACAGCAATACAGAAACACAGATCAGTATTGATATGAAAAGATATATAATAAACACTACAAATGTTATAACAAACTGTTTTACAAAAAAGTCTTAATCACAAACCAGTGTTTCCTAACTTGGGTCTTATAAGTCATATGATGGCCCGCAGCTGGAGCTTTTGGTCATCTGACCGAGGCCTTCCGCTGGTTTACCCCTCTACCCCTTTAAAAATCATGATTATAACCACTATTAATGAGAAAGACAGCAGACGTCAACACTCTGGTTAACCAACTTAATGATCATGTAGTTATATGTAAATTTTAAGACTACTCCGCATGTTCTGTATGACCAGACACTTTGTAGAAAAATATTATTAGTAATAGTAGTAGTAGTAGTATGATGGTAGTAGTAGTAGCAGCAGTTGTAGTAGTACTAGTAGTAGTAGTAGCATTTATAGTAGTACTAGTAGTAGTAGTAGTAGTGGTGGTGGTGGTGATAGTGTAATGGTAATACTTATAGTAGTAATATTTGTGTAATGGTAGTTGTAGTGTAATGGTAGTAGTAATGGTAATGATAGTAGTAGTGATGGCAGTAGTACTAGTAGTATCACTATTACGTTCACAAACACGACGGTACAAGGTCTGCTAAAAATTAAGCAAAATATTGATGGCATTACTGACTGAGGAGACAGCAATGGTGGCAGGAAAAAACAAAGATGGGATGAGAGGACAGACGTACAGCCATGAGAGTGACAACTCACATGACCACACGTGGAAGTTATTAAACTAAGTGCTGGGCAACACGGGGAGTCACTGGGGCCTGACACAACACCACCCAGGATACTGAAAGACGGAGCAGACGAACTGTGTCAACCCGAACCAGGGAAGAGGTATACTAGAGAGGGAGAGGGCACTAGAGAGGGACGGGGTACTTGAGGGACGGGGGTTCTAGTTGGGGAGCGGGGTACTAGAGAGGGAGGTGGTACTTGAGAGAGGGTTCTATAGGGGAAGGGGGTTCTAGAGAGGGAGGGGAGTACTAGAGGGGAAGGGGGATACTACAGAGGGAGGGGGTACTTGAGAGAGAAGAGATTCTTTACGGGGAGGGGGTTCTAGAGGGGGAGGGGGTTCTAGAGAGGGAGGGGGGTTCTAGAGGGGGAGGGGGGTTCTAGCAGGGGGTTCTAGAGGGGGAGGGGGTTCTAGAGGGGGAGGGGGGTTCTAGAGGGGGAGGGGGTTCTAGAGGGAGAGGGGGTTCTAGAGGGGAAGGGGGTTCTAGAGGGAGAGGGGGTTCTAGAGGGGGAGGGGTCATGAACCTCGACTCATCTCCATGGAAACTCGTCACTCACTACCTCTGGAAGAAAAAAAAAAGTGTGGTGGCAGTGAGAAACAGGCAGTGTGGTGGCAGTGAGAGACAAGCAGTGTGGTGGAAGTGAGAAACAGTGTAGTGGCAGTGAGAAACAAGCAGTGTGGTGGAAGTGAGAAACAGTGTAGTGGCAGTGAGAAACAAGCAGTGTGGTGGAAGTGAGAAACAGTGTAGTGGCAGTGAGAGACAAGCAGTGTGGTGGAAGTGAGAAACAGTGTAGTGGCAGTGAGAAACAAGCAGTGTGTTGGAAGTGAGAAACAGTGTAGTGGCAGTGAGAGACAAGCAGTGTGGTGGAAGTGAGAAACAGTGTAGTGGCAGTGAGAAACAAGCAGTGTGGTGGAAGTGAGAAACAGTGTAGTGGCAGTGAGAGACAAGCAGTGTGGTGGAAGTGAGAAACAGTGTAGTGGCAGTGAGAAACAAGCAGTGTGGTGGAAGTGAGAAACAGTGTAGTGGCAGTGAGAAACAAGCAGTGTGGTGGAAGTGAGAAACAGTGTAGTGGCAGTGAGAAACAAGCAGTGTGGTGGAAGTGAGAAACAGTGTAGTGGCAGTGAGAGACAAGCAGTGTGGTGGAAGTGAGAAACAAGCAGTGTGGTGGGAGACAGTGAACTTTGATAATATAGCCAGAACTTTGATAATATAACAACTAGGAAGACAAAAACTCAGAAACCACATACAAGATATTCCCGGAGACACAACAAATGGAGTAATGAGAAAGAGTAAACAAGAGGAGCAGCAACGGTAATGTCCGGGGGATCAGGAACTTAATATACAATGATCTCCAAAATGGATCCAATTTCAAAGAAGTATATATTTCAAATCGGGTCCATCTTTTTGAAATGTACACTTCACTAACCAGGGAGATCGAGTCGTGATTCATCAAAGAATCTAGAGACTCTAATGGTTATAATCATAACCATATACTTTTTTTGAATGGGTGGAGGGGTAAGCCAGCTGGAAGGCCTCAGTCAGATGACCACAAGTTCCAGCTGCGGGTCATCATATAACTAAGACCAGGTCGGGAAACATTTGTCTCGTTTCCTGACGAACCTTACCTAACCTAGCCTAGGAATACAGAGAACCCAATAAAAGGTGCACAAGGGCTTGAAAGCAACAAGAGCACATACAACGGCACAGAAGAGGGGAAACAACGAGGGGAGCGAATATGTGAGGTTCAGAAAGACGCTGTAACACAGTTTGAGAACTGTATGTGAATGGTATACAATACCGACAAGATGAAGAATTAGACACACGTGCAACTTCTGGGTATCTTTACTGTAGACGTTCCGTCATTCAGTGGCTTTATCAATACAAGGACATAACTGAAAGAGTAGAACTATATACAAAAGATGAGGTAATCAGTCCCTCAGCCTTGGAGTTGGTGAAGAGTACCGAACTCTCCACCAATCCCAAGGCTGAGGGACTGAGTACCTCAAACTACTGTTCTTCACCATTCTCCTTTGTACTGGACTGATGAAGCCACTGTGTGGCGAATAAAGACAATAAAGACAGCCAAGTGATGCACATGTGTCTAATTTATCAACCTGTCGGTTCTCTGAACCATTTATCTACGATCGTTTAATGGTTGAATCTGTCGACCTTGACGGGGAGGAATATGGAAGATGTGATAAGACACCAAATTTGGAGAGGAATTGCTAGAGCAGAGAAGAAAGCGGCTTGACAAAGCTCCTGGAGAGCGAAACGTTGCCACAATATCACATTAGATGCACTTGTGTCCTTTTACCTAACAAAAAAAAAAAAACTGAATTACCACGGACAAAATCAAGGGGGACACAGATGGTAGCAGGGACAAGATCAAGGGGACACAGATGGTAGCAGGGACAAAATCAAGGGGACATAGATGGTAGCAGGGACAAGATCAAGGGGACACAGATGGCAGCTGAAGACACAGATGAGACAAGAAACATTTCTTTGTTCTCAGAATGGTCGAAAATGGAAGGAGATAATGAGAAAGGGGGGGGACTCAATACTCAAGTTTCATTATGTAGTTTTCCAGGTGGAGCCAGGAGCTGCGTCCCGACCCCAGCCAACACATCTAGGTGGGTACACACACTGGTATAAACACTACTCAGAGGTAGTAACCAAACTTAAAAAAGTCACCCCAACAGTGTCTAACAAGAGACCTCAACTCACCACAATAAAGAATGCATTTCTCTTCCCATTTTCTATCAGACTGACACAAAAGTTCACCAAAGTAGATATTTCGTCTGCCACGGCAGACGAACACAAAATTTTCTACCAAGGAGGGAAAACACTGTTTCAGCTGCAACGGCAGGGGTCGGCCTAGGAAAGTTTGGAGGGAGGGGGTAAAGGAGGTTTTGTGTGCGAGGGGCTTGGACTTCCAGCAGGCATGCGTGAGCGTGTTTGATAGGAGTGAATGGAGACAAATGGTTTTTAATACTTGACGTGCTGTTGGAGTGTGAGCAAAGTAACATTTATGAAGGGGTTCAGGGAAACCGGCAGGCCGGACTTGAGTCCTGGAGATGGGAAGTACAGTGCCTGCACTCTGAAGGAGGGGTGTTAATGTTGCAGTTTAAAAACTGTAGTGTAAAGCACCCTTCTGGCAAGACAGTGATGGAGTGAATGATGGTAAAAGTTTTTCTTTTTCGGGCCACCCTGCCTTGGTGGGAATCGGCCAGTGTGATAAAAAAAAAAATAATATATATATATATATATATATATATATATATATATATATATATATATATATATATATATATATATATATATATATATATATATATATATATTATACAAAACCACTGTGAAAGAATAGAGAAATTCCAAGCGCTTTCGTGACTACTCACATTATCAAGGAACAATAAAAGTAATGCATCAGAGGAAGGCATATAAAGGGTCTAGACCACACCTCACTATCACATCCCACAACAAAGCAACACCTGACCCGCGACTCATAAGAAAGAGAACACTGCAGTAGGCCCGCTGGCCCAACTAGACAGGTCCTTCACACAACCCACATATTCTGAAATCACCTGTTTACTGTGATCTTATTGCATTATATATATATATATATATATATATATATATATATATATATATATATATATATATATATATATATATATATATATATATATATATATAATATTCAGCTTACTTAAGGGGAATTCTCCACATTAGTTACCAAGCTGGTTTTAACCCCAGCCAGACGACCCTCACACCACCCCAGATGTTGTTCCCACCTAACTCAAAACTTTCAACACCTGCGTTTCTCACCCTCTCAACAAATAGGTAATGTTTCGCATTCCTCTTTCCATTTCGCTTGTTAGCTCCTTTCTCTCACTCTCTAGCTGCTTTTATTATAGCTTTCTCTCATTTTCCACTTGCTTTCTTTCAATTTCACCTTTCTTTAACTTTTCACATGTTTTCTTACTTTTCACCTACTTTATCTCACTTTCTACCTTTCTCAAACTTTTCACCTACTTTCCTCACTTTCCACTGCTTTGTCTCACTTTCAATTTGCTTTCTCTCACTTTTCACGTTTTCTCACTTTTCACCTTTCTCACTTTTCACCTGCTTTCTCACTATCACCAGCACTACTTTCCGTAGTCACTTTCACTAGTAGTGACTCGGAGAAAGCAACGAGTTTACTAGGGGTCATTGTCGTAGGCCCCTTTAACCCTCACCGAAGACCTGGTCTAGGACCGGTCCGCGGGTAGGGGGAGGAGGGGGGGCGGGGGACTTCCAGGAAAACTCCCTCGTTGCTTTCTCTGAGTCACTAGCTAATGTTTGCTGTTCCCTAGTTACTTTCTCTCACTCTCTATTTAGTTTCAATTCCTATTTACTTTCACTCCCTACGAACTTCCCTTCTTAGACCCCTGGCTGTCTACAAGACCCCCTGGCTGTCTTCAAGACCCCTGGCTGTCTTCAAGACCCTTGCCTGTCTTCAAGACCCTTGCCTGTCTTCAGGAGGGAGCTGAACAGACACCTACAGTCAGTACCTAACCAGCCGGGCTGTGGTTTGTACGTTAGAGTACGTGCGGCCAGCTGTAACGGCCTGGTTGATCAGGGCCTCATCCACTGTGAGGCCTGATCCTGGACCTGGCCGCGGGGGCGTTGACCCCCCTGGAACACCCTCAGTACGACTCTGTGTTTAGTGAACCACTAATCGGTCTGAGGATCGACGACCCAAATGATTTCTTCATGAATGAGCCTCAAAACTCCATAAATGTATGCCAGATTTCCGACATTACCCTAACTCCGATAGATTTCGAAAAAGCCATTGACAACATGCCTATGCACTCAGCCCCGGGCCCAGACTCGTGGAACTCTGTTTTCATTAAGAACTGCAAGAAACCCCTCTCGCGTGCCCTAAGTACACTATGGAGGAGGAGCTTGGACATGGGTGAAATTCCACAGTCACTTAAAACAACGGATATGGCCCCACTCCATAAAGGTGGCAGCAAAGCATTAGCTAAGAACTATAGACCAATAGCTCTGACGTCCCACATCATAAAAATCTTTGAAAGAGTGCTAAGAAGCAGGATTGCAAATCACCTGGATTCCCAAAATCTGCACAATCCAGGGCAACACGGGTTCAGGGCAGGTCGCTCCTGCCTCTCATAACTACTGGATCACTATGACATGGCCTTGGATGCACTGGAAGAAAATCAGAATGCAGATGTAATATACACAGACTTTGCAAAAGCATTTGACAAATACGATCATGGCGTAATAGCCCATAAAATACGTGCTAAAGGAATAACTGGGAAAGTGGGGAGATGGATCTTCAACTTCCTAACAAATCGAACACAAAGAGTAGTGGTCAACAGAGTTAAATCGGAGGCTGCCATAGTGAAGAGCTCTGTTCCACAAGGCACAGTACTCGCCCCCATCTTATTCCTTATCCTCATATCAGACATAAACAGAGATATACACCACAGCACCATATCATCCTTTGCGGATGATAATAGGATCTGCATGAGGCTGTCATCTGCTGAGGACGCGGTTAACCTCCAAGAAGATATAAACAAAGTTTTCCAGTGGGCAACGGTAAACAATATGATGTTCAATGAGGACAAATTCCAACTACTCCGTTATGGAAAACTGGAGGAGATAATAACTAGAACAGAGTATACTACTGACTCCGGCCATACAATAGAGCGGAAAAATAATGTAAGGGACCTGGGAGTAGTAATGTCTGAGGATCTCACTTTCAAGGATCACAACAGTGCCACGATCGCACGTGCAAAGAAAATGATAGGATGGATAATGAGAACTTTCAAAACGAGAGATGCCAAGCCCATGATGATCCTTTTCAAATCACTTGTTCTCTCTAGGCTGGAATACTGCTGTACATAAACATCTCCATACAAAGCAGGTGAAATCGCAGATCTAGAGAGTGTACAGAGATCCTTTACTGCACGTATAAGTTCTGTCAAGCACCTTAACTACTAGGAACGCTTGGAAGCACTTGACTTGTACTCGTTGGAACGCAGGAGGGAGAGATATATCATAATCTACACTTGGAAAATCTTGGAAGGAATGGTCCCAAATCTGCACACAGAAATCACTCCCTACTAAAGTAAAAGACTGGGCAGGCGATGCAAAATGCCGCCAATAAAAAGTAGGGGCGCCATTGGTACACTAAGAGAAAACACAATAAGTGTCCGGGGCCCAAGACTGTTCAACAGCCTCCCATCAAGCATTAGGGGAATTGCCAATAAACCCCTGGCTGCCTTCAAGAGAGCTGGACAGATACCTAAAGTCAGTGCCGGATCAGCCGGGCTGTGGCTCGTACGTCGGACTGCGTGCGGCCAGCAGTAACAGCCTAGTTGATCAGGCCCTGATCCATCGGGAGGCCTTGTCATGGACCGGGCCGCGGGGGCGTTGATCCCCGGAATAACCTCCAGGTAACCTCCAGGTATAAGTATGAACTGTGTACATCACTGGAAGGCAGCCAAGCTTAACTGAAAAAACTACAGCACCGATCAGATTCCTTGTATCAAGAGCCTCTCACCAGCATCAAGGAACCTCTCTTGATGGTAAACAGGTACCATGCTAACCTTCCCTACATGCACACCACAACCTGCATAGCATGCCAACTTGTAATCCCCCACCTGCATTAATGAGTAGTCTTGTAATTCTCCACCTGCATTAATCAGTAGTCTTGTAATCCTCCACCTGCATTAATCAGTAGTCTTGTAATCCTCCACCTGCATTAATCAGTAGTCTTGTAATCCCCCATCTGCATTAATGAGTAGTCTTGTAATCCCCCACCTGCATTAATCAGTAGTCTTGTAATCCCCCACCTGCATTAATCAGTAGTCTTGTAATCCCTCACCTGCATTAATCAGTAGTCTTGTAATCCCCCCCCTGCATTAATGAGTAGTCTTGTAATCCCCCATCTGCATTAATCAGTAGTCTTGTAATCCCCATCTGCATTAATCAGTAGTCTTGTAATCCCCCACCTGCATTAATCAGTAGTCTTGTAATCCCCCACCTGCATTAATCAGTAGTCTTGTAATCCCCCACCTGCATTAATCAGTAGTCTTGTAATCCCCCATCTGCATTAATCAGTAGTCTTGTAATCCCCCACCTGCATTAATCAGTAGTCTTGTAATCCCCCACCTGCATTAATCAGTAGTCTTGTAATCTCCCAACTGCATTAATCAGTAGCCTTGTAATCCCCCACCTGCATTAATCAGTAGTCTTGTAATCCCCCACCTGCATTAATCAGTAGTCTTGTAATCCCCCACCTGCATTAATCAGTAGTCTTGTAATCCCCCACCTGCATTAATCAGTAGTCTTGTAATCTCCCAACTGCATTAATCAGTAGCCTTGTAATCCCCCACCTGCATTAATCAGTAGTCTTGTAATCCCCCACCTGCATTAATCAGTAGTCTTGTAATCCCCCACCTGCATTAATCAGTAGTCTTGTAATCCCCCACCTGCATTAATCAGTAGTCTTGTAATCCCCCACCTGCATTAATCAGTAGTCTTGTAATCCCCCACCTGCATTAATCAGTAGTCTTGTAATCCCCCACCTGCATTAATCAGTAGTCTTGTAATCTCCCACCTGCATTAATCAGTAGTCTTGTAATCCCCCACCTGCATTAATCAGTAGCCTTGTAATCCCCCACCTGCATTAATCAGTAGTCTTGTAATCCCCCACCTGCATTAATCAGTAGTCTTGTAATCCCCCACCTGCATTAATCAGTAGTCTTGTAATCCCCCACCTGCATTAATCAGTAGTCTTGTAATCTCCTTTCAAAGTAATCTGATAACTGTTAAGTTACGTATAATGTAACTCCCAGTTACAATATACGTAACTAGGATGTATTGTAACTCCCAGGAACGTACTTTTATTGACGTTACGATAGCTATACAGTCGCCAGAAAATTACCTGAATTATAATAATAGTAATAATAATAATAATAAAAATAGAAATAATAATAGAAACAATAATAGAAATACTTAATATAAGTAATAATAAAAATAAAAAAACAACAATCAACAATAACCATAACAAAAACACAGCCACAACACCCACAACAACAACCACAACCAATAACCACAAGCAACAACCACAACCAATAACCACAAGCAACAACCACAAGCAACAACCACAACCAATAACCACAAGCAACAACCACAACCAATAACCACAAGAAACAACCACAACCAATAACCACAAGCAACAACCACAACCAATAACCACAAGCAACAACCACAACCAATAACCACAACAACCACAACCAATAACCACAAGCAACAACCACAACCAATAACCACAAGCAACAACCACAACCAATAACCACAAGCAACAACCACAACCAATAACCACAAGCAACAACCACAACCAATAACCACAAGCAACAACCACAACCAATAACCACAACAACCACAACCAATAACCACAGGCAACAACCACAACCAATAACCACAAGCAACAACCACAGTCAATAACCACAACAACCACAACCAATAACCACAGGCAACAACCACAACCAATAACCACAGGCAACAACCACAACCAATAACCACAAGCAACAACCACAGTCAATAACCACAACCAATAACCACAAGCAACAACCACAACCAATAACCACAAGCAACAACCACAGTCAATAACCACAACAACCACAACCAATAACCACAGGCAACAACCACAACCAATAACCACAAGCAACAACCACAGTCAATAACCACAAGCAACAACCAGTCAATAACCACAAGCAACAACCACAACCAATAACCACAAGCAACAACCACAACCAATAACCACAAGCAACAACCACAACCAATAACCACAAGCAACAACCACAACCACAAACAACCACAACCAATAACCACAAGCAACAACCACAACCAATAACCACAAGCAACAACCACAACCAATAACCACAAGCAACAACCACAACCAATAACCACAAGCAACAACCACAACCAATAACCACAAGCAACAACCACAACCAATAACCACAAGCAACAACCACAAGCAACAACCACAACCAATAACCACAAGCAACAACCACAGCCAATAACCACAAGCAACAACCACAGCCAATAACCACAAGCAACAACCACAGCCAATAACCACAAGCAACAACCACAATCAATAACCACAAGCAACAACCACAGTCAATAACCACAAGCAACAACCACAATCAATAACCACAAGCAACAACCACAGTCAATAACCACAAGCAACAACCACAGTCAATAACCACAAGCAACAACCACAGTCAATAACCACAAGCAACAACCACAGTAAATAACCACAAGCAACAACCACAGTCAATAACCACAAGCAACAACCACAACCAATAACCACAAGCAACAACCACAACCAATAACCACAAGCAACAACCACAACCAATAACCACAAGCAACAACCTCAACATACAACCACAAGCAACAACCACAACATACAACCACAAGCAACAACCACAGCCAATAACCACAAGCAACAACCTCAACATACAACCACAAGCAACCTCAATATACAACCACAAGCAACAACCACAACCAATAACCACAAGCAACAACCTCAACATACAACCACAAGCAACAACCTCAACATACAACCACAAGCAACAACCACAGCCAATAACCACAAGCAACAACCACAACCAATAACCACAAGCAACAACCACAGTCAATAACCACAAGCAACAACCACAACCAATAACCACAAGCAACAACCACAACCAATAACCACAAGCAACAACCACAACCAACAACGCCCACAACAACCACAACACTTGCCACAAGTTCAACAAGCACAAGTAATCTCGTTAATACAGCGATACATAAATTAATACACAATACCAGGTGTGTTTTTCCTTCACTCATCATTTATCTTAAATTATCTAATGGTATTTCAGGGGAAAAATCATATATTTATAATTCTAATATTTATATAAATTATTATAGACACACACACATACGATATCTTGATATGTGTACACACATACACAGTAGCGACCAGTGAAGAGACGGGGCCAGGAGCTATGAATCGACCCCTGCAACCACGATTGAGTACACACACACAAACACACATATAGTTTTAAGACGAGGTATGATAAAGCTCATGGAGCAGGGAGAGGGAGGACCCAGTAGAGGTCAGTGAAGAGGCGGGGACCAGGAGCTGAGTCTCGACCCCTGCAACCTCAATTAGGTGAGTACAAAACACAGGCGAGGTGTCTATATCGACAGTACCTTTCACAACATTTAATTAGCACAAACGGGACTAGGTTGAATACCTGTTGGAAACGGGAGCAGAGAAATGGGGGCACGAGTAACGGGAAATGGGACTACAGAAAGGGAGTGACTATGATGGAATAGTACACTCTGAGGGAAGTGGAGGAGAGAAAACTGTACAAGAAAGTCTGAAGGTGAGAGAGTCAGTGACAGGACGCAAACATGAAGCAAAAACCACAAAACAGGAAAAGCAGCAAGACCATGATGCAACCAGGAAAACAGAGATACCAAGACGAAATATATCTTTCACTGTATATACACCGAGAAGTATGTATCTTCGACTGTATATACACCGAGAAGTATGTATCTTCGACTGTATATACACCGAGAAGTATGTATCTTCGACTGTATATACACCGAGAAGTATCTTCGACTATATATACACCGAGAAGTATTTATATTCCACTGTATATACACCGATAAGTATGTATCTTCCACTGTATATACAATGAGAAGTACGTATACCTTTCAATGTGTATATACAATGAGCTAATGTTAGTCCCTAATTTAACGAATAAAGAATTCTTAACATGTGGTCAACGGCTGCCTTAATGACCCTCCAATAGTCTAAAGGCTACAAGCTTTTATAATTGACTATCTAACGGGTAGACACAGTTGGGGAGGCGGGAAACGGGTTCACAAGGACACACTTGGAAGCTAAAGACACACGTGAGTCACTGGGATGTCAGGAAATATTTCTCCAGCCTCAGGGTGGCCAGGAAGCTGACAGGACCTTGATGGAGCAGTGGTCGAGGCAGAATCGACATACAGCTTTGAGAATAAGCATAACAGTACTGAGGTAGGCCAGGAGCGAATCCGGACACAGCGAGTTAAGAGGCGGGGGACAGGAGCTGAGAACCGACGCTAGAACCATCACTTACAACATCTTGGATCAACTTTTAGCTGAATTTTTGTCGTAAAATGCAGTTCAGAGATCAGATTTGATTTAAGCTTAAGACAATTTGTTTCTCAACAAGATAACATCAATTTCGTTATTTACAGCAGATTTATAACTGATTCTACAAAAAAAAATAACACCAATGCTGTTACTTATACACACATTTTTAAGTATTTCTACACAAGATAACATCAAATCAGATACTGAAGCATCCTAGTTAAAAATTCCCAGCATATTTAGAACGCGGCTGAAAACATTACCTGGCTAGGCGTTCTTACAGCACAGACGACTGTTAAGACAGGGAATATCACCAGCTATCACAATCAACAATAACAGCCTCCCCCACTCCACCTAAATGTTAACCGACAGTTATCAGTCGAGTCTGAATACCTCGTAAATTCATGGCTACGAGACAATTCGTGGGAGTTATAGTCGGGTATCATTATCAAAGGAACTATTGAAAAAAATAACTGGAATCATCTGGATAATCTCAGAGAGATTATCAAGATGATTACCATCTCCAGGAGATGATAATCTCTCTGAGATTATCTTCTCCTGGAGATGAAGACCGATTATACAATTATTGAAAACGTCCAAAGATATTATTGGTTTTATTTTTTAAATTATTTTTAATAATTCGTAATTACATGTAGGTGCTCTTAATATAATTCTAAAGAAATTACTTACCGTAACAGTGGGTGGAGAAAACTACAATGTCAACAGATGTCAGGACGTAGGAAGAGGAAAGATGTAGGAAAAAGGAAGTAAGGAAAATAAGGAAGAGGTTAGTATGAACACTCAAAGCACCTGTTCAGGTCACTATGAACACTCAAAACACCTGTTCAGGTCACTATGAACACTCAAAACACCTGTTCAGGTCACTATGAGCACTCAAAACGCCTGTTCAGGTCACTATGAGCACTCAAAACACCTGTTCAGGTCTACTTAGGCCTATTTTTAATAGGGCTACCCTGCGGTCCTTACATGTACCGTGCCAGGAAAACTGGACCAAGAACCAACTCCTGGGGAAGGGGAAGTAATGACAGGGCAAGAGAAGAGGCAGGAAAAGGCATGGAAAAATAAGTAGAAAAAACATGGGGAAAACAGTAGCAAAAGACAGGAGGAAGGGTAGATGGAGGGGAGGTAGATGGAGAAAGAAGGAAAGGCAGGTAGGGAGAAAGAGAGAGAGAGGGAGGGGGAGAGAGAGAGAAGCAGCGTAGGGTTCACATGTGGGTCTTCCTGGCTGGAAGGTCACACAGTCCCAGTGCCACCCACAGTGCCAGTGAAGCCCCATACCTGACCTCTCACCCCTCCACCCAGACCACCCCTCCACCCACAGAACCCCTCCACCCAAACCTCCCCTCCACCCACACCACCCCTCCCCCACCACCTTCACCACCCCTCCACTCACAGAACCCCCCTTCACCCCCCACTACCCCTCCACCCACCATCCACATCACCCCCTCTCCACCCACACCACCACTCCCCAAAATCCACACCCCAATGGAAATAAGCCAAAGACCCCAATGGAAATATGCTAAGGTTCCCAATGGAAATATGCCAAGGTTCCCAATGGAAATATGCCTAGGACCCCAATGGAAATATGCCAAGGACCCCAATGGAAATATGCCAAGGACCCCAATGGAAATATGCCAAGGACCCCAATGGAAATATGCCAAGGTTTCCAATGGAAATATGCCAAGGTTCCCAATGGAAATATGCCAAGGTTCCCAATGGAAATATGCCAAGGTTCCCAATGGAAATATGCCAAGGTTCCCAATGGAAATATGCCAAGGTTCCCAATGGAAATACATCACTGGCTTTTTCGGGTTTTTGGGGTTATCGTACACACAGGTAAGATAACTGTACTCGTGTACCTGTGACTAAATAACCTTACACCACTGCACCCACCCCAACCTCCCCACCCACAAGCAATCCCACCCAACCCCACTATTCCCTAGGACCTATTCCCACCCCAACCCTAACAACCTTTGTATCCCAAAATACATCTTTGTATTACAAATACACCTTGACTTAATACACTCAGTGATAGACATGACCATCATTCTGCCTGTATGATAAACATGACTATCATTCAACCTGTATGTTAGACATGACTATCTTTAAACCTGTATGATAGACATGACTATCGTTAAACCTGTATGATAAACATGACTATCATTAAACCTGTATGACAGACATGATTGTCATTCGAATACAATGATTTTCAACACACAAGACATCACACCTTTTTTTAACGTTCCAGCCTACCTGAAAACAGCTGTTCATGTGTCTTCCTAGAACACGTGTTTACACGTGTTCTGACACACGTGTTGACATACATGTGGATATACATGTTCACTGCCTCCTGTACACCTGCAGCATCTCTTACCTGTAATGAAAGAGAAGGAGTTTTTATAAATAACACTGGTATTAACTAGTGACACACTGGTATTAACTAGTGACACACTGGTATTAACTAGTGACACACTGGCATTAACTAGTGACACACTGGTATTAACTAGTGACACACTGGTATTAACTAGTGACACACTGGCATTAACTAGTGACACACTGGTATTAACTAGTGACACACTGACACAAGTGACATTGGTACTAACTAGTGACACTAGAGGTACACTGGTACAAACTAGTGGCACACTGGTACTAACTAGTGACACACGAGTATTAATTAGTGACACACTGGTATTAACTAGTGACACACTGGTACTAACTAGTGACACACTGACACTAATTAGTAACACGCTGACACTAATGGCACACTGGTTTTAACTAGTGACACACTGGTACTAACTAGTTACTGACACACACTGGTACTAACTAGTTACTGACACACACTGGTACTAACTAGTTACTGACACACACTGGTACTAACTAGTTACTGACACACACTGGTACTAACTAGTTACTGACACACACTGGTACTAACTAGTTACTGACACACACTGGTACTAACTAGTTACTGACACACACTGGTACTAACTAGTTACTGACACACACTGGTACTAACTAGTTACTGACACACACTGGTACTAACTAGTTACTGACACACACTGGTACTAACTAGTTACTGACACACACTGGTACTAACTAGTTACTGACATACACTGGTACTAACTAGTTACTGACATATAGTGTCACTAGTTAATGTCAGATTATTAACGCATCAAAATAGTGATATGTTGACATATCTTCTCACCATGTTACATCCCCCCATTCCCCCTCCCCTCCCTCACTCTCCCCTCCCTCACTGTCCCCTTCCTTCTCCCTCCCCTACCCTTCCCACCCCCGCAACGTCGAGATAATTCAGAAACACAAAACATTCCCAGTGGGTCTGGAGGCCTCTAACCAGCGGATCAACATTAACCAAAAACGTATCTGCCAACCTAACCTAAATGCCAAGAGAATTCCTGAACGAACTAGACAGACGCAACACACAGACGCAACACACAGACGCAACACACAGACGCAACACACAGACGCAACACACAGACGCAACACACAGTCAACATTCAATCTGGAAACTACTAAAACATAACAAGAAATCTTGAACATAAGCTAACTACAATTCAGTGATTATCTTCTTTTCTAAATAAATCTGCTGCTAAATATGATTCACAATATGAAAAAGAAGAATATAAACAGTGTACAAGCCAGGAAAATATAACATTAACGCAATATATTACAGGAAATACAGAAAGTAAATATTACAAGGCAATAAATAATTATTTGTTCATATATGATAAAATCTACATATATAATAACATGTAATTAGTTTATTCCAGTAAAGGATAAGAAGGAATAATAAAGAATGTTGGAGTGGAAGATGGAGGAGACAGAGAGAGACAAGACCTTGAATTTATAAAGGAAGTGAGATTGTTTTAGTGAAAGAAGACATAAGGAACAGACACACACAGGTCTCTTGGTCAAGGAAGACACACAAACAGGTGTCTTGGTCAAGGAAAACACACACACAGGTGTCTTGGTCAAGACACACACACACACACACACACACACACACACACACACACACACACACACACACACACACACACACACACACACAGCAAAATGTGAGCAGTCATGAAGGTCTCTTCACGAAATTCAATTTCAATAGCAAAAACATACAATGGGAACCATACCCCCGGCCGGGATTGAACCCGCGGCCGGGGGTATGGTTTATTTGCAATCGTGTCATTACGATTTCTTAAGTCATACAATGGGATCAAGTAAACCATGTCCTAAATAAAACAAGCTGGGAAGATATCCTAAACAACACGGATCCCAACATCTGCCTTGAAAAAATAAATTCTGTGGTTCTTGAGATCTGCTCAAGACACATTACATTAAGAAAAAAGAAAGAGAAGATGTAAACTAGAAAGAGAGAGATGCTCCCTATACAGACGAAGGTGAAGAGTCGCAGAGCTGCTGAGAGGGGCCAATATATCTGAAATACGAAGGGAGGCACTAGTCAAGGAAATTACAAATATCGAACTTAAGCTGAAGGAATCTTACAGGAGACAAGAATCACAGGAAGAACTAAAAGCCATAAAGGAAATTGAAAAAAAAAATACTTCTTCTCTTATGGCAACTCTAAGGAAAAAAAACATCATCCAGTACTGGGCCCCTGCTTAGACGGGATGGGACATACACAGATGATGGCCAAGAAATGAGTGAGATACTAAAGTCTCAATATGACTCGGTGTTCAACGATCCACTGCCCAGACTAAGGGTCGACAACCCAAATGAATTCTTTATGAACGAAACCCAAAATTTGGTCATCTCAATTATCTCGGATATTATCCTAACTCCACAAGACTTTGAAGAGGCAATAAATGACATGCCCATGCACTCTGCCCCAGGCCCAGACTCATGGAACTCCATGTTCAACATGAATTGCAAGAAACCCCTATCGCGTGCCTTCAGCATTTTATGGAGAGGAAGCATGGACACAGGGGTCATCCCACACTCACTAAAACAACAGACATAGCCCCACTCCACAAAGGTGGCAGTAAAGCAATAGCAAAGAACTACAGACCGATAGCACTAACATCCCATATAAAAATCTTTGAGAGGGTTCTAAGAAGCAAGATAGCCAACCACCTAGATACCCATCAATTACACAACCCAGGGCAACACGGGTTTAGAGCAGGTCGCTCCTGCCTGTCTCAGCTACTGGACCACTATGACAAGGTCCTGGATGCTGTAGAGGATGAACAAAATACAGATGTAGTATACACAGACTTTGCAAAAGCTTTCGACAAGTGTAACCATAGTGCAATAGTACACAAAATGCGTGATAAAGAAATAACAGGAAAAATTGGTAGATGGATCTATAACTTCCTGACAAATAGAACACAAAGAGTGGTAGTAAACAGAATAAAGTCTCAGGCAGCCACGGTAAAAAGCTCTGTTCCACAAGGCACAGTACTTGCTCCCATTCTATTCCTCATCCTCATTTCTGACAGAGATGTAAGTCATAGCTCCGTGTCTTCCTTTGCGGCTGACACCCGGATCACCATGGCAGTGACCTCCATCGAAGACACCGCGAGACTCCAAGCGGACATCAACCAAATCTTCAAATGGGCCACTCAAAACAATATGAAGTTCAACGAGGAGAAATTTCAAATACTCAGATTTGGGAAACTTGAGGAAAATAAAAATAATCAGGGTATACGACAAATTCTAACCATACAATAGAGCGGAAAAGTAATTTGAAGAACCTGGGAGTGATGATGTCAGAGTACCTCCCCTTCAAAGATCACAATGTATCTACCTCATCTGCTAGGAAAATGATAGGATGGATAATGAGAACCTCCATAACTTGGGACGCCAAGCCCAGGATGATTCTCTTCAAATCGCTTGCGCTCTCTAGGCTGGAATACTGCTGTACATTAACGGCTACCTTCAAGGCTGGCGACATTGCAGACCTGGAGAGTGTACAAAGAACTTTCATGGCACACATAAGTAGCATAAGGCACCTAAATTACTGGGAACGGTTGAAGGTCCTTGATCTGTATTCCCTGGAACGCAGGCGAGAGAGATACATGATAATATACGCTTGGAAGATCCTGGAGGGATTGGTACCAAACCTGCACATGAAAATCACTCCATATGAAAGCAAAAAACTCGGCAGGAGATGCAACATTCCCCCGATGAAAAGCAGGGGCACCACGAGTACACTGAGAGACAACACAATAAGTGTCCGGGGCCCAAGACTGTTCAACTGCCTCCCAGCATACATAAGGAGGATAGACCCCTGGCTGTCTTCAAGGCGGCACTGGACAGGCACCTAAAGTCAGTACCTGACCAACCGGGCTGTGGTTCGTACGTCAGCTTGTGTGCGCCCAGCAGTAACAGCCTGGTTGATCAGACCCTGATCCACCATGAGGCCTGGTTTCAGACCGAGCCGCGGGGGGGTTGACCCCCGAAACCCTCTCCAGGTAAACACAGGTGTCTTGGTCAAGGAAGACAGACACACAGATGTCTTGGTCAAGGAAGACACACACACAGGTGTCTTGGTCAAGGAAGACACACACACACAGGTGTCTTGGTCAAGGAAGACACACACACACAGGTGTCTTGGTCAAGGAAGACACACACACACAGGTGTCTTGGTCAAGGAAGACACACACACACAGGTGTCTTGGTCAAGGAAGACAAACACACACAGGTGTCTTGGTCAAGGAAGACACACACACACAGGTGTCTTGGTCAAGGAAGACACACACACACAGGTGTCTTGGTCAAGGAAGACACACACACACAGGTGTCTTGGTCAAGGAAGACACACACACACAGGTGTCTTGGTCAAGGAAGACACACACACACAGGTGTCTTGGTCAAGGAAGACACACACAGGTGTCTTGGTCAAGGAAGACACACACAGGTGTCTTGGTCAAGGAAGACACACACAGGTGTCTTGGTCAAGGAAGACACACACACAGGTGTCTTGGTCAAGGAAGACACACACACACAGGTGTCTTGGTCAAGGAAGACACACACAGGTGTCTTGGTCAAGGAAGACACACACACACACAGGTGTCTTGGTCAAGGAAGACACACACACACACAGGTGTCTTGGTCAAGGAAGACACACACACACAGGTGTCTTGGTCAAGGAAGACACACACACACACAGGTGTCTTGGTCAAGGAAGACACACACACACAGGTGTCTTGGTCAAGGAAGACACACACACACAGGTGTCTTGGTCAAGGAAGACACACACACACAGGTGTCTTGGTCAAGGAAGACACACACACACACAGGTGTCTTGGTCAAGGAAGACACACACACACAGGTGTCTTGGTCAAGGAAGACACACACACACAGGTGTCTTGGTCAAGGAAGACACACACACACAGGTGTCTTGGTCAAGGAAGACACACACACACAGGTGTCTTGGTCAAGGAAGACACACACACACAGGTGTCTTGGTCAAGGAAGACACACACACACACAGGTGTCTTGGTCAAGGAAGACACACACACACACAGGTGTCTTGGTCAAGGAAGACACACACACACACAGGTGTCTTGGTCAAGGAAGACACACACACACACACAGGTGTCTTGGTCAAGGAAGACACACACACACACAGGTGTCTTGGTCAAGGAAGACACACACACACAGGTGTCTTGGTCAAGGAAGACACGCACACACACAGGTGTCTTGGTCAAGGAATACACACACACACAGGTGTCTTGGTCAAGGAATACACACACACACAGGTGTCTTGGTCAAGGAAGACACACACACACACAGGTGTCTTGGTCAAGGAAGACACACACACACAGGTGTCTTGGTCAAGGAAGACACACACACACACACACAGGTGTCTTGGTCAAGGAAGACACACACACACAGGTGTCTTGGTCAAGGAAGACACACACACACAGGTGTCTTGGTCAAGGAAGACACACACACACAGGTGTCTTGGTCAAGGAAGACACACACACAAACATTGGTCAAGGTAGACACAAACACACACACACACACAGGTGTCTTGGTCAAGGAAGACACACACACACAGGTGTCTTGGTCAAGGAAGACACACACACACACACAGGTGTCTTGGTCAAGGAAGACACACACACACACACAGGTGTCTTGGTCACACACACAGGTGTCTTGGTCAATGAAGACACACACACACAGGTGTCTTGGTCAAGGAAGACACACACACACACACAGGTGTCTTGGTCAAGGAAGAGGTGTCTTGGTCAAGGAAGACACACACACACAGGTGTCTTGGTCAAGGAAGACACACACACACAGGTGTCTTGGTCAAGGAAGACACACACACACACACAGGTGTCTTGGTCAAGGAAGACACACACACACAGGTGTCTTGGTCAAGGAAGACACACACACACACAGGTGTCTTGGTCAAGGAAGACACACACACACACACAGGTGTCTTGGTCAAGGAAGACACACACACACACACACAGGTGTCTTGGTCAAGGAAGACACACACACACAGGTGTCTTGGTCAAGGAAGACACACACGCACAGGTGTCTTGGTCAAGGAAGACACACACACACACAGGTGTCGTGGTCAAGGAAGACACACACACACACACACACACAGGTGTCTTGGTCAAGGAAGACACACACACACACAGGTGTCTTGGTCAAGGAAGACACACACACACACAGGTGTCTTGGTCAAGGAAGACACACACACACACACAGGTGTCTTGGTCAAGGAAGACACACACACACACAGGTGTCTTGGTCAAGGAAGACACACACACACACACAGGTGTCTTGGTCAAGGAAGACACACACACACACACAGGTGTCTTGGTCAAGGAAGACACACACACACACAGGTGTCTTGGTCAAGGAAGACACACACACACACACAGGTGTCTTGGTCAAGGAAGACACACACACACACACAGGTGTCTTGGTCAAGGAAGACACACACAGGTGTCTTGGTCAAGGAAGACACACACACACACAGGTGTCTTGGTCAAGGAAGACACACACACACAGGTGTCTTGGTCAAGGAAGACACACACACACACAGGTGTCTTGGTCAAGGAAGACACACACAGGTGTCTTGGTCAAGGAAGACACACACAGGTGTCTTGGTCAAGGAAGACACACACAGGTGTCTTGGTCAAGGAAGACACACACAGGTGTCTTGGTCAAGGAAGACACACACACACACAGGTGTCTTGGTCAAGGAAGACACACACACACACAGGTGTCTTGGTCAAGGAAGACACACACAGGTGTCTTGGTCAAGGAAGACACACACAGGTGTCTTGGTCAAGGAAGACACACACAGGTGTCTTGGTCAAGGAAGACACACACACACACAGGTGTCTTGGTCAAGGAAGACACACACACACAGGTGTCTTGGTCAAGGAAGACACACACACACAGGTGTCTTGGTCAAGGAAGACACACACACACAGTTGTCTTGGTCAAGGAAGACACACACACACACAGGTGTCTTGGTCAAGGAAGACACACACACACACAGGTGTCTTGGTCAAGGAAGACACACACACACACAGGTGTCTTGGTCAAGGAAGACACACACACACACAGGTGTCTTGGTCAAGGAAGACACACACACACAGGTGTCTTGGTCAAGGAAGACACACACACACAGGTGTCTTGGTCAAGGAAGACACACACACACAGGTGTCTTGGTCAAGGAAGACACACACACACACAGGTGTCTTGGTCAAGGAAGACACACACACACACAGGTGTCTTGGTCAAGGAAGACACACACACACACAGGTGTCTTGGTCAAGGAAGACACACACACACAGGTGTCTTGGTCAAGGAAGACACACACACAGGTGTCTTGGTCAAGGAAGACACACACACACAGGTGTCTTGGTCAAGGAAGACACACACACACACACAGGTGTCTTGGTCAAGGAAGACACACACACACACAGGTGTCTTGGTCAAGGAAGACACACACACACAGGTGTCTTGGTCAAGGAAGACACACACACAGGTGTCCTGGTCAAGGAAGACACACACACACACAGGTGTCTTGGTCAAGGAAGACACACACACACAGGTGTCCTGGTCAAGGAAGACACACACACACAGGTGTCTTGGTCAAGGGATCCTCATCATCAGATACGGAAGAGGGTCCCAGAAGGGGGTCGAAATATACAGATCAACTAATATTCTGAGTTTCCGTCTCCATGTGGGTTATTACCTACCACAATTATTATTATTATTATTATTATTATTATTATTATTATTATTATTATCAGCGGTGATGGTTATAGCTTCTGACATTATTAATAAAGTTAGAGAGTAATGACTGAAGACAATTTTCAACCAGACGAATATATCTATCGGAATTTCTATGACAAAAAAAAAGCGCAAAAACAAAATCTACAACTTTTAATTGTCCCCCTCCCCCCCCCCTCTCAAAAAACATCAAAGACAACTTTTTTATATATATATAGATGACAAAAAGCAAACTTATTTTTCCCCGAAAATAAAAGTTTGGAAAAGTGTTGTTCCTCATATATACGAGAGAGAGAGAGAGAAAAAGTCAGCTTATCAAATGAAAATATTGGCCCACAGATGGCTCCAACTTCATCCTGTTCCCTCCTTGCATATTCCATAACAATAAAATGCTTTCAAATGAGCTGATGTAGGTAACAGCTCTTAGCTTGTCAATAAAGCTAGGAATCCTTAACCTAACCTTGTCAAGCCCTGTGTAAAAGAGAGAAAGAGAGAGCGGTGGAGGAGGGATTACAAGGGGGGGGGGTTATAAATGCCACACAGGCGCTGTTAGATGCACCAACAGGGCTAACTGGAAGGCCAGTCAACGGGAGGGTCAGCCAACCGGAGGGACACTCAACCGGAGGGTCATCCAACAGGAAGGACACTCAACCGGAGGGTCAGCCAACAGGAGGGACACTCAACCGGAGGGTCAGCCAACAGGAGGGACACTCAACCGGAGGGTCAGCCAACAGGATGGACACTCAACCGGAGGGTCAGCCAACAGGAGGGCCACTCAACAGGAGGGTCAGCCAACAGGAGGGACCCTCAACCGGAGGGTCAGCCAACAAGAGGGACTCTCAACCGGAGGGTCAGCCAACAAGAGGGACTCTCAACCGGAGGGTCAGCCAACAAGAGGGACTCTCAACCGGAGGGTCAGCCAACAAGAGGGACTCTCAACCGGAGGGTCAGCCAACAGGAGGGCCACTAAACCGGAGGGTCAGCCAACAGGAGGGCCACTAAACCGGAGGGCCGCTCAACAGGAGGGCCACTAAACCGGAGGGCCGCTCAACAGGAGGGCCACTAAACCGGAGGGCCGCTCAACAGGAGGGCCACTAAACCGGAGGGCCGCTAAACCGGAGGGCCACTAAACCGGAGGGCTAGCCAGCGAGAGTGATCTGCAACAGGGCAACAGGCAGACCTAAGGAACGGCTGAAAAATCGGCACAGCCTTGCTAGTTAGTTTAACATCTTTAAAATGCACACCATACCCATGGTGTAGGTGGTAGTCACACCATACCCATGGTGTAGGTGGTAGTCACACCATACCCATGGTGTAGGTGGTAGTCACACCATACCCATGGTGTAGGTGGTAGTCACACCATACCCATGGTGTAGGTGGTAGTCACACCATACCCATGGTGTAGGTGGTAGTCACACCATACCCATGGTGTAGGTGGTAGTCACACCATACCCATGGTGTAGGTGGTAGTCACACCATACCCATGGTGTAGGTGGTAGTCACACCATACCCATGGTGTAGGTGGTAGTTACACCATACCCATGGTGTAGGTGGTAGTCACACCATACCCATGGTGTAGGTGGTAGTCACACCATACCCATGGTGTAGGTGGTAGTCACACTGTACCCATGGTGTAGGTGGTAGTCACACCATACCCATGGTGTAGGTGGTAGTCACACCATACCCATGGTGTGGGTGGTAGTCACACCATACCCATGGTGTGGGTGGTAGTCACACCATACCCATGGTGTGGGTGGTAGTCACACTGTACCCATGGTGTAGGTGGTAGTCACACCGTACCCATGGTGTAGGTGGTAGTCACACCATACCCATGGTGTGGGTGGTATTCACACCGTACCCATGGTGTAGGTGGTAGTCACACCATACCCATGGTGTAGGTGGTAGTCACACCGTACCCATGGTGTAGGTGGTAGTCACACCATACCCATGGTGTGGGTGGTAGTCACACCGTACCCATGGTGTAGGTGGTAGTCACACCGTACCCATGGTGTAGGTGGTAGTCACACCATACCCATGGTGTAGGTGGTAGTCACACCGTACCCATGGTGTAGGTGGTAGACACACCATACCCATGGTGTGGGTGGTAGTCACACCGTACCCATGGTGTAGGTGGTAGACACACCATACCCATGGTGTGGGTGGTAGTCACACCGTACCCATGGTGTAGGTGGTAGTCACACCATACCCATGGTGTAGGTGGTAGTCACACCATACCCATGGTGTGGGTGATAGTCACCATATCCACTGTGTGGGTGGTAGTCACACCATACCCACGGTGTGTTTGGTAGTCAAAAGATTACAGAGGTGCATAATGGGCTCAAAGACTGTACCTCAATATTACAGAGGCACATAATTGGTCCAGGGACTGTACCTCAACATTACAGAGGTACATAATTGGTCCAGGGACTGTACCTCAACATTACAGAGGTACATAATTGGTCCAGGGACTGTACCTCAACATTACAGAGGTACATAATTGGTCCAGGGACTGTACCTCAACATTACAGAGGTACATAATTGGTCCAGGGACTGTACCTCAACATTACAGAGGCACATAATTGGTCCAGGGACTGTACCTCAACATTACAGAGGTACATAATTGGTCCAGGGACTGTACCTCAACATTACAGAGGTACATAATTGGTCCAGGGACTGTACCTCAACATTACAGAGGTACATAATTGGTCCAGGGACTGTACCTCAACATTACAGAGGTACATAATTGGTCCAGGGACTGTACCTCAACATTACAGAGGTACATAATTGGTCCAGGGACTGTACCTCAACATTACAGAGGTACATAATTGGTCCAGGGACTAGGCCGCAAAGTTTTAATAACTGAACAAGTTACAATGGTAATTAACAAGTAACAGTAGTAATTAACAAGTTACAGCAGTAATTAACAATTTACATATTTATCTCTAATCACAATCGCAATAAATTATCTAAGCAGACATGAATTAGGTCACAAATATATTACAATGTAACGTTTACGAAGCTTTGAATTATCTTGTATTTTTACCCAGGTATGTTTGTATTTAAAAAAGTTCAAGTGGTAATGTGTTATTTCCAGTGGAAAAAGTCAGGGTATTTCCAGAATGGTTGGTAATATACCACTGTGGATAAAAATACTTGGACATTTCTCTGAATATTTGTGAATGCGTGGTTTCTGAATTCATTAATATTATCGCATTCCTGTACATAACGATGCAACTTGTGGTGCATTCCAGTACATGACGCAAGGTGTGGTGCATTCCAGTACATGACGCAAGGTGTGGTGCATTCCAGTACATGACGCAAGGTGTTGTGCATTCCAGTATATAATGACGGAAGGTGTGACGCACTTAAGTACATAACCCAAAGTATGACGCATTCCAGTACAAAATGACACAAGGTGTGGCGTATTCCAGTATGTAATGAGGCAGAGTGTGACACATTCCAGTATATGACGCAAGGTGTGACACATTCCAGTACATAATAACGCAAGGGGTGACAAATATCCATCTGGCAAACTTGACATTTCCTTTGGTCTACATCTGGTGGTGGTGATTTATCCTGCCAGATACTTGTAATCCAGCCGGAGCCGGCCGGTAGTGATATCCAAGAGTCTGCTTATTTTACTGGAAGCACCATAGACATGACTCCTCCTGCATGATGGAATGATGGACTGACTGGTGTCAGTCTCCCTCATTCTCAAGTTAATTAAGTTCAGTTGAAGTTCTTTTCGTATTACTGTTCTCAAACTGCTAACTGACAACCTAAGAGGGTAATTTACTCCCGTCCTTGCCAATTCAACAGGTCTATCATGCATCTGAAGACCAATGTGAGATGGAATCCACAGGTGCACTCTGACGGCACTGTCCGCAATCTTACCATACCAATGTCTGGCTTCTGACACAAGCATGGCACAATTGATACTCACAGAGTTAAGAGCATTTATAGATGATAAAGAATCAGTCATAATAAAGGTGTCAACCTTAGATACATGGGCACATCTGAGTGCAAAGAGAATAAGCAACAAGTCAATCTGAAGGTCAGACTGTACACAAATAACCCGCACATAAAAGAGAGAAGCTTACGACGACGTTTCGGTCCGACTTGGACCATTGACAAAGTCACACTAACAGAGGTGGAGCAGGACGGCTATATATAGGCAGGAAGAGGTGGAGGTAGTAGTAGTAGTAGTAGTAGTAGTACAAGAATTGTATATAATACCGACAGGATGAAATGACACATGCACAACACCCGGGCATCCCCACCGTTGTGCATGTGTCATTTCATCCTGTCGGTATTATATACAATTCTTGTACTACTACTACTACTACTACTACTACTACTACCACCACCTCTTCCTGCCTATATATAGCCGTCCTGCTCCACCTCTGTTAGTGTGACTTTGTCAATGGTCCAAGTCGGACCGAAACGTCGTCGTAAGCTTCTCTCTTTTATGTGCGGGTTATTTGTGTATCGTTCCAGTCACGGTATTGTGCCTTTTTGTTATTTAAGATCAGACTGACTTGTTATTGGTGCGTGCCCCAATTTCTATACGAGAACCATCACTGTTCATGACAAGAACAACACTACCAGCTGTACCAGTGGACTGTTGAATGGTACCATCAACACACAGTTTGTGAGTGCTGTGTGACTAAGGCTTCAATAAATATTAAGGTCCTGCTAGGAACGTGGTTCCTGGTGTTGTCAGTAAAGGACACAACCTTGCTAGGAATATGTAATACTGTCTTAGAGGTCGTATGGTCACTCACAGTAATGAGTGACACTGTCCAAATCACCTAAAACATACAGATAGATTTACTGCGTGTTTGTTGTGTGTGTGTGTGTGAGAGAGAGAGAGAGAGAGAGAGAGAGAGAGAGAGAGAGAGAGAGAGAGAGAGAGAGAGAGACAGACAGACAGACAGAGAGACCATGCGCGCGCTCGAATACAGGTCTTCCTATCTTTATTCCCCCCCTCCCCCATTCCTTCCCTCCCTCCCTCCCCCTCAGGCAGGAGTTGCTTACACCTTTACCTAATGATTTTAATTACAAAAAAATACAACGTTGAAACATCACTTTTCAGAAGGTAACATTACAGAAGCCTGGATTACTCCTCTCACCTCTCACATTACACTATTCTCATTACGCTTTCTCTCAAAGCTAATATTTTAAGTGAATATTCTCCCCACTTTAGTATTACCTATAATAATAATAATAATAATAATAATAATAATAATAATAATAATAATAATAATAATAATTTTATTTCTACAAGTATATGTTAAAACTTATAAAGGCCATGGTTGACATCAGCGACAAGCTGCTATATAGAAAGTCCCTGGTTATGCAGAGCATTTCGGTTAAATTTGGTCAATTTTGTCCCCAGGATGAGACCCACACCAGTCGACTAACACTCAGGTACCTATTTTACTGATGGGTGAACAGAGACAGCAGGTGTCTTACGGAAACACGTCCTAATGTTTTCCAGCCGTACTGGGGATCGATCCCAGGACCACAGTGTGTGAGTTGAGTAAGATACCGATAGAGCTAGTTATATATTCTCCCAAAAGTAATATTTTAAGTGAATATTCTCTCTAATTCACTGTAGTAGTAACTACAGTAACAGCTGTGTGACTCACTTCTGCATTAAGAAGTATAGTGGTAGTGAGGGAGTGTGGGGTGATGGTAGTGAGGGAGTGTGGGGTGATGGTAGTGAGGGAGTGTAGGGTGATGGTAATGAGGGAGTGTAGGGTGATGGTAGTGAGGGAGTGTAGGGTGATGGTAGTGAGGGAGTGTGGGGTGATGTTAGTGAGGGAGTGTGGGGTGATGGTAGTGAGGGAGTGTGGGGTGATGGTAGTGAGGGAGTGTAGGGTGATGGTAGTGAGGGAGTGTGGGGTGATGGTAGTGAGGGAGTGTAGGGTGATGGTAGTGAGGGAGTGTAGGGTGATGGTAGTGAGGGAGTGTAGGGTGATGGTAGTGAGGGAGTGTGGGGTGATGGTAGTGAGGGAGTGTAGGGTGATGGTAGTGAGGGAGTGTAGGGTGATGGTAGTGAGGGAGTGTAGGGTGATGGTAGTGAGGGAGTGTGGGATGATGGTAGTGAGGGAGTGTGGGGTGATGGTAGTGAGGGAGTGTGAGGTGATGGTAGTGAGGGAGTGTGGGGTGATGGTAGTGAGGGAGTGTGAGGTGATGGTAGTGAGGGAGTGTGAGGTGATGGTAGTGAGGGAGTGTGAGGTGATGGTAGTGAGGGAGTGTGGGGTGATGGTAGTGAGGGAGTGTGGGGTGATGGTAGTGAGGGAGTGTAGGGTGATGGTAGTGAGGGAGTGTAGGGTGATGGTAGTGAGGGAGTGTAGGGTGATGGTAGTGAGGGAGGGTAGGGTGATGGTAGTGAGGGAGTGTGGGGTGATGGTAGTGAGGGAGTGTAGGGTGATGGTAGTGAGGGAGTGTGGGGTGATGGTAGTGAGGGAGTGTGGGGTGATGGTAGTGAGGGAGTGTGGGGTGATGGTAGTGAGGGAGTGTGGGGTGATGGTAGTGAGGGAGTGTGGTGTGATGGTAGTGAGGGAGTGTGGGGTGATGGTAGTGAGGGAGTGTAGGGTGATGGTAGTGAGGGAGTGTAGGGTGATGGTAGTGAGGGAATGTAGGGTGATGGTAGTGAGGGTGGGTAGGGTGATGGTAGTGAGGGAGTGTGGGGTGATGGTAGTGAGGGAGTGTAGGGTGATGGTAGTGAGGGAGTGTGGGGTGATGGTAGTGAGGGAGTGTGGGGTGATGGTAGTGAGGGAGTGGGGGGTGATGTGAGTGAGGGAGTGTGGGGTGGGTAGTGAGGGAGTGTGGGGTGATGGTAGTGAGGGAGTGTGGGGTGATGGTAGTGAGGGAGTGTGGGGTGATGGTAGTGAGGGAGTGTGGGGTGATGGTAGTGAGGGAGTGTAGGGTGATGGTAGTGAGGGAGTGTGGGGTGATGGTAGTGAGGGAGTGTGGGGTGATGGTAGTGAGGGAGTGTGGGGTGATGGTAGTGAGGGAGTGTGGGGTGATGGTAGTGAGGGAGTGTGGGGTGATGGTAGTGGGGGAGTGGTAGTGAGTGAGTGTGGGGTGTTGGTAGTGAGGGAGTGTGGGGTGATGGTAGTGAGGGTGTGGGTGATGGTAGTGGGAGTGGGGTGATGGTAGTGAGGGAGTGTGGGGTGATGGTAGTGAGGGAGTGTGGGGTGATGGTAGTGAGGGAGTGTAGGGTGATGGTAGTGAGGGAGTGTAGGGTGATGGTAGTGAGGGAGTGTAGGGTGATGGTAGTGAGGGAGTGTGGGGTGATGGTAGTGAGGGAGTGTGGGGTGATGGTAGTGAGGGAGTGTGGGGTGATGGTAGTGAGGGAGTGTGGGGTGATGGTAGTGAGGGAGTGTGGGGTGATGGTAGTGAGGGAGTGTGAGGTGATGGTAGTGAGGGAGTGTGAGGTGATGGTAGTGAGGGAGTGTGAGGTGATGGTAGTGAGGGAGTGTGAGGTGATGGTAGTGAGGGAGTGTAGGGTGATGGTAGTGAGGGAGTGTAGGGTGATGGTAGTGAGGGAGTGTGGGGTGATGGTAGTGAGGGAGTGTGGGGTGATGGTAGTGAGGGAGTGTAGGGTGATGGTAGTGAGGGAGTGTAGGGTGATGGTTGTGAGGGTGTGTGGGGTGATGGTAGTGAGGGAGTGTGGGGTGATGGTAGTGAGGGAGGGTGGGGTGATGGTAGTGAGGGAGTATAGGGTGATGGTAGTGAGGGAGTGCAGGGTGATGGTAGTGAGGGAGTGTAAGGTGATGGTAGTGAGGGAGTGTAGGGTGATGGTAGTGAGGGAGTGTGGGGTGATGGTAGTGAGGGAGTGTGGGGTGATGGTAGTGAGGGAGTGTAGGGTGATGGTAGTGAGGGAGTGTGTGGTGATGGTAGTGAGGGAGTGTGTGGTGATGGTAGTGAGGGAGTGTAGGGTGATGGTAGTGAGGGAGTGTGGGGTGATGGTAGTGAGGGAGTGTAGGGTCATGGTAGAGACGGAGTGTGGGGGGATGGTAGTGAGGGAGGGTAGGGTGATGGTAGTGAGGGAGTGTAGGGTGATGGTAGTGAGGGAGTGTGGGGTGATGGTAGTGAGGGAGTGTAGGGTGATGGTAGTGAGGGAGTGTAGGGTGATGGTAGTGAGGGAGTGTGGGGTGATGGTAGTGAGGGAGTGTAGGGTGATGGTAGTGAGGGAGTGTGGGGTGATGGTAGTGAGGGAGTGTAGGGTGATGGTAGTGAGGGAGTGTGGGGTGATGGTAGTGAGGGAGTGTAGGGTGATGGTAGTGAGGGAGTGTAAGGTGATGGTAGTGAGGGAGTGTAGGGTGATGGTAGTGAGGGAGTGTAGGGTGATGGTAGTGAGGGAGTGTAGGGTGATGGTAGTGAGGGAGTGTAGGGTGATGGTAGTGAGAGAGTGTGGGGTAATGGTAGTGAGGGAGTGTAGGGTGATGGTAGTGAGGGAGTGTGGGGTGATGGTAGTGAGGGAGTGTAGGGTGATGGTAGTGAGGGAGTGTAGGGTGATGGTAGTGAGAGAGTGTGGGGTGATGGTAGTGAGGGAGTGTAGGGTGATGGTGAGGGAGTGTAGGGTGGTGGTTGTGAGGGAGTGTTGGGTGATGGTAGTGAGTTAGTGTATGGTGATGGTAGTGAGGGAGTGTGGGGTGATGGTAGTGAGGGAGTGTTGGGTGATGGTAGTGAGGCAGTGTAGGGTGATGGAAGTGAGTGTGGGGGATGGTGTAGGGTGATGGTAGTGAGGGAGTGTATGGTGATGGTAGTGAGGGAGGGTAGGGTGATGGTAGTGAGGGAGTGTGGGGTGATGGTAGTGAGGGAGTGTAGGGTGATGTTAGTGAGGGAGTGTGGGGTGATGGTAGTGAGGAGGTAGGTGAAGAGGGATGTGTGTGGAAAGATGGTAGAGGAGGAGGGTGAAGGATAGGGGAGGATGGTAGGAGGAGGTAGGTGATGGTAGTGAGGGAGTAAGGGGTGATGGATAGGAGGGGTGATGGGTAGTGAGGGAGGGTAGATGGTAGTGAGGAGTGTAGGGGTGATGGTAGGAGGGAGGGGTGATGGGGTAGAGGATGGTAGTGAGGGAGTGGGGTGATGGTAGAGGGGAGGTGAGGTGATGTAGTAGGAGGGGTGATGGTAGTGAGGAGGGGTGATGGTAGTGGAGGGAGGTGAGGTGATGTGAGGGAGGGGTGATGGTAGTGAGGAGTGGTAGGTGATGGTAGTGAGGAGGGGTGTATGGCAGTGAGGAGTGTAGGTGATGGTAGTAGGAGGAGGTGTGAGAGTGTGGTGGATGTAGGAGGGAGTGATGCAGGGGTAGGGGAGGAGTGGTGAGGCAGGAGGGAGTGAGGGGTGATGGTAGTGAGGGAGGTAGGTGATGGTAGTGAGGGAGTGTGGGGTGATGGTAGTGAGGGAGTGTAGGGTGATGGTAGTGAGGGAGTGTAAGGTGATGGGTAGTGGAGTAGGAGAGTGTAGGGTGATGGTAGTGAGGGAGTGTAGGGGTGATGGTAGTGAGGGAGTGTAGGGTGATGGTAGTGAGGGAGTGTGGGGTGATGGTAGTGAGGGAGTGTGGGGTGATGGTAGTGAGGAGTGTGGGGTGATGGTAGTGAGGGAGTGTGGGGTGATGGTAGTGAGGGAGTGTGGGGTGATGGTAGTGAGGGAGTGTGGGGTGATGGTAGTGAGGGAGTGTAGGGTGATGGTAGTGAGGGACTGTAGGGGTGATGGTAGTGAGGGAGTGTGGGGTGTAGTGTGGGTGATGGTAGTGAGGGAGTGTAGGGTGGGTGATGGTAGTGAGATGGAGTGTAGGGGTGATGGAGTGTGGGAGTGTAGGGTGATGGTAGTGAGGGAGTGTGGGGTGATGGTAGTGAGGGAGTGTGGGGTGATGGTAGTGAGGGAGTGTGGGGTGATGGTAGTGAGGGAGTGTAGGGTGATGGTAGTGAGGGAGTGTTGGGTGATGGTAGTGAGGGAATGTAGGGTGATGGTAGTGAGGTGTAGTGTGGGAGTGTTGGGTGATGGTAGTGAGGGAGTGTAGGGTGATGGTAGTGAGGGAGTGTGGGGTGATGGTAGTGAGGGAGTGTGGGGTGATGGTAGTGAGGGAGTGTAGGGTGATGGTAGTGAGGGAGTGTAGGGTGATGGTAGTGAGGGAGTGTGGGGTGATGGTAGTGAGGGAGTGTAGGGTGATGGTAGTGAGGGAGTGTGGGGTGATGGTAGTGAGGGAGTGTAGGGTGATGGTAGTCAGGGAGTGTGGGGTGATGGTAGTGAGGGAGTGTGGGGTGATGGTAGTGAGGGAGTGTAGGGTGATGGTAGTCAGGGAGTGTGGGGTGATGGTAGTGAGGGAGTGTTGGGTGATGGTAGTCAGGGAGTGTGGGGTGATGGTAGTGAGGGAGTGTGGGGTGATGGTAGTGAGGGTGATGGTAGTGAGGGAGTGTGGGGTGATGGTAGTCAGGGAGTGTGGGGTGAGTGTGAGGGAGTGTGGGGTGATGGTAGTGAGGGAGTGTGAGGTGATGGTAGTGAGGTGAGTAGTGAGGGAGTGTGGGGTGATGGTAGTGAGGGAGTGTAGGGTGATGGTAGTGAGGGAGTGTAGGTGATGGTAGTGAGGGAGTGTCGGGTGATGGTAGTGAGGGAGTGTAGGGTGATGGTAGTGAGGGAGTGTAGGGTGATGGTAGTGAGGGAGTGTGGGGTGATGGTAGTGAGGGAGTGTGGGGTGATGGTAGTGAGGGAGGGTGGGGTGATGGTAGTGAGGGAGTATAGGGTGATGGTAGTGAGGGAGTGCAGGGTGATGGTAGTGAGGGAGTGTAAGGTGATGGTAGTGAGGGAGTGTAGGGTGATGGTAGTGAGGGAGTGTGGGGTGATGGTAGTGAGGGAGTGTGGGGTGATGGTAGTGAGGGAGTGTAGGGTGATGGTAGTGAGGGAGTGTGTGGTGATGGTAGTGAGGGAGTGTGTGGTGATGGTAGTGAGGGAGTGTAGGGTGATGGTAGTGAGGGAGTGTGGGGTGATGGTAGTGAGGGAGTGTAGGGTGATGGTAGTGAGGGAGTGTGGGGTGATGGTAGTGAGGGAGTGTAGGGTGATGGTAGTGAGGGAGTGTAGGGTGATGGTAGTGAGGGAGTGTGGGGTGATGGTAGTGAGGGAGTGTGAGGGTGATGGTAGTGAGGGAGTGTGGGGTGATGGTAGTGAGGGAGTGTAGGGTGATGGTAGTGAGGGAGTGTGGGGTGATGGTAGTGAGGGAGTGTAGGGTGATGGTAGTGAGGGAGTGTGGGGTGATGGTAGTGAGGGAGTGTAGGGTGATGGTAGTGAGGGAGTGTAGGGTGATGGTAGTGAGGGAGTGTGGGGTGATGGTAGTGAGGGAGTGTAGGGTGATGGTAGTGAGGGAGTGTAGGGTGATGTAGTGAGGGAGTGTAGGGTGATGGTAGTGGGGTGATGGTAGTGAGGGAGTGTAGGGTGATGGTAGTGAGGGAGTGTGGGGTGATGGTAGTGAGGGAGTGTGGGGTGATGGTAGTGAGGGAGTGTAGGGTGATGGTAGTGAGGGAGTGTGGGGTGATGGTAGTGAGGGAGTGTAGGGTGATGGTAGTGAGGGAGTGTAGGGTGATGGTAGTGAGGGAGTGTGGGGTGATGGTAGTGAGGGAGTGTAGGGTGATGGTAGTGAGGGAGTGTAGGGTGATGGTAGTGAGGGAGTGTAGGGTGATGGTAGTGAGGGAGTGTAGGGTGATGGTAGTGAGGGAGTGTGGGGTGATGGTAGTGAGGGAGTGTGGGGTGATGGTAGTGAGGGAGTGTGGGGTGATGGTAGTGAGGGAGTGTGGGGTGATGGTAGTGAGGGAGTGTGGGGTGATGGTAGTGAGGGAGTGTAGGGTGATGGTAGTGAGGGAGTGTGGGGTGATGGTAGTGAGGGAGTGTAGGGTGATGGTAGTGAGGGAGTGTGGGGTGATGGTAGTGAGGGAGTGTGGGGTGATGGTAGTGAGGGAGTGTGGGGTGATGGTAGTGAGGGAGTGTGGGGTGATGGTAGTGAGGGAGTGTGGGGTGATGGTAGTGAGGGAGTGTGGGGTGATGGTAGTGAGGGAGTGTGGGGTGATGGTAGTGAGGGAGTGTGGGGTGATGGTAGTGAGGGAGTGTGGGGTGATGGTAGTGAGGGAGTGTGGGGTGATGGTAGTGAGGGAGTGTGGGGTGATGGTAGTGAGGGAGTGTAGGGTGATGGTAGTGAGGGAGTGTGGGGTGATGGTAGTGAGGGAGTGTGGGGTGATGGTAGTGAGGGAGTGTAGGGTGATGGTAGTGAGGGAGTGTGGGGTGATGGTAGTGAGGGAGTGTAGGGTGATGGTAGTGAGGGAGTGTAGGGTGATGGTAGTGAGGGAGTGTGGGGTGATGGTAGTGAGGGAGTGTGGGGTGATGGTAGTGAGGGAGTGTAGGGTGATGGTAGTGAGGGAGTGTGGGGTGATGGTAGTGAGGGAGTGTAGGGTGATGGTAGTGAGGGAGTGTGGGAGTGTAGGGTGATGGTAGTGAGGGAGTGTAGGGTGATGGTAGTGAGGGAGTGTGGGGTGATGGTAGTGAGGGAGTGTGGGGTGATGGTAGTGAGGGAGTGTGGGGTGATGGTAGTGAGGGAGTGTAGGGTGATGGTAGTGAGGGAGTGTGGGGTGATGGTAGTGAGGGAGTGTAGGGTGATGGTAGTGAGGGAGTGTGGGGTGATGGTAGTGAGGGAGTGTAGGGTGATGGTAGTGAGGGAGTGTGGGAGTGTAGGGTGATGGTAGTGAGGGAGTGTAGGGTGATGGTAGTGAGGGAGTGTGGGGTGATGGTAGTGAGGGAGTGTGGGGTGATGGTAGTGAGGGAGTGTGGGGTGATGGTAGTGAGGGAGTGTAGGGTGATGGTAGTGAGGGAGTGTGGGGTGATGGTAGTGAGGGAGTGTAGGGTGATGGTAGTGAGGGAGTGTAGGGTGATGGTAGTGAGGGAGTGTGGGGTGATGGTAGTGAGGGAGTGTGGGGTGATGGTAGTGAGGGAGTGTGGGGTGATGGTAGTGAGGGAGTGTAGGGTGATGGTAGTCAGGGAGTGTGGGGTGATGGTAGTGAGGGAGTGTAGGGTGATGGTAGTGAGGGAGTGTAGGGTGATGGTAGTGAGGGAGTGTGGGGGTGTAGGGTGATGGTAGTGAGGGAGTGTTGGGTGATGGTAGTGAGGGAGTGTAGGGTGATGGTAGTCAGGGAGTGTGGGGTGATGGTAGTGAGTGTGGGGTGATGGTAGTGAGGGAGGGTCGGGTGATGGTAGTCAGGGAGTGTGGGGTGATGGTAGTGAGGGAGTGTGGGGTGATGGTAGTGAGGGAGTGTAGGGTGATGGTAGTCAGGGAGTGTGGGGTGATGGTAGTGAGGGAGTGTGGGGTGATGGTAGTGAGGGAGTGTAGGGTGATGGTAGTGAGGGAGTGTGGGGTGATGGTAGTCAGGGAGTGTGGGGTGATGGTAGTGAGGGAGTGTGGGGTGATGGTAGTGAGGGAGTGTGGGGTGATGGTAGTGAGGGAGTGTGGGGTGATGGTAGTGAGGGAGTGTGGGGTGATGGTAGTCAGGGAGTGTGGGGTGATGGTAGTGAGGGAGTGTGGGGTGATGGTAGTGAGGGAGTGTGGGGTGATGGTAGTGAGGGAGTGTGGGGTGATGGTAGTGAGGGAGTGTGGGGTGATGGTAGTGAGGGAGTGTGGGGTGATGGTAGTGAGGGAGTGTGGGGTGATGGTAGTGAGGGAGTGTGGGGTGATGGTAGTGAGGGAGTGTGGGGTGATGGTAGTGAGGGAGTGTGGGGTGATGGTAGTGAGGGAGTGTGGGGTGATGGTAGTGAGGGAGTGTGGGGTGATGGTAGTGAGGGAGTGTGGGGTGATGGTAGTGAGGGAGTGTGGGGTGATGGTAGTGAGGGAGTGTGGGGTGATGGTAGTGAGGGAGTGTGGGGTGATGGTAGTGAGGGAGTGTGGGGTGATGGTAGTGAGGGAGTGTAGGGTGATGGTAGTGAGGGAGTGTGGGGTGATGGTAGTGAGGGAGTGTGGGAGTGTAGGGTGATGGTAGTGAGGGAGTGTAGGGTGATGGTAGTGAGGGAGTGTAGGGTGATGGTAGTGAGGGAGTGTAGGGTGATGGTAGTGAGGGAGTGTGGGGTGATGGTAGTGAGGGAGGGTAAAGCCAGGATAACCCGGAGTCTCCATCCATAACTTCTCTCACTGGTCGTCATGGTGACCCAACAATACACATGCTTCAATGTCGATATCTAATATAAATTCCAGATCTACCTTCATCTATTGTATATAATCATTAGAATGTATATAATAACCATGGAAATATGATTGGAATATATATATATATATATATATATATATATATATATATATATATATATATATATATATATATATATATATATATATATATATCGTGTCGAATAGGTAAAAACTGGTCAATTATCAAGAATTCATTAAAATTAAGTTCTTTCTAAAATTTTCTCTTTTACGTTTGAAGATATTTTTTTTATTTATGTAATGTAAAAATTAATAATTTTGTACCAAAAGAACCTTAGAAAACTTAGCTAACCTTATTATAACAAGTCAATTTAAAGAATTCAGACCCTTATGCTACATATGGGAATCTTTATTGAAGAAACGTTTCGCCATACTATGGCTCATCAGTCCATTACAAAGTAGAAGTAGGTACGGAGAGGAGTTTAAGGTAATCAGTCTCTCAGCCTGGAATCGATGTGTTCAGTCCATCACTTTTGTAGGAAGTACAGCATAGGGCCAGAGAGGTGGTTTATATACTGCAGTCAGGTGATCCTGGGTTAGCCACCTAGGATAATCTGGGGTAGGGAGGGTTAGCTACCCAGGATTACCCGGGGTAGGGAGTGTTAGCCACCCAGGATAACCCGGGGTAGGGAAGGTTAGCCACCCAGGACAACCCGGGGTAGAAAAGGTTAGCCACCCAGGATAACCCGGGGTAGGGAGTGTCAGCCACCCAGGATAACCCGGGGTAGGGAAGGTTAGCCACCTTGGATAACCTGGGGTAGGGAAGGTTAGCCACCTAGTATAACCTGGGGTAGGGAGTGTCAGCCACCTAGTATAACCTGGGGTAGGGAGTGTCAGCCACCTAGGATAACCCAGGGTAGGGAGTGTCAGCCACGCAGGATAACCCGGGGTAGGGAGTGTTAGCCACCCAGGATAACCCTCCCCTCTGTCTCCCCTTACAATCAAGATATCCACTCCAGGCTGAAGGACTGATTACCTCGCTCCTCATAGTCCACCATTCTTCTATGTACTGGACTGAAGAAGCCACTGGCTGGCGAACGTTTCGTCAATAAAACTTGCCAAATACTGCACAAGTGTCTCATTGTTCAACCAATGTTCGGGGTATGTTCTGAGACCACATCATCCGGGGTTTAACTTCAAGCTTAACTGAACCCTCGTGTTGGAAGCGGCTTCCACGACTATGTACACATTTTCTCAGACGAACCACGCTTGCAAGAGTCATACACATACATACATACTGGTGATAGCTCTCAGTGACAGCCAGAGCTGTCAAAATGCAATTCTTTTCCTCTTCCTCTCATACAGGCAGCCACCAGGATTTTCTGGAACATTTCCATTTGATGATACAACCACAGACTCGTGGTGGTCCACGACTATTGCTGCACCATCAAAATTTCTGTGTACTCACCGAGGTATACTTGCGTGGGGGTCGAGACTCGGCTCCTGGCCCCACCTCCTAGACAACACTGATCGGCATTACTAACTTCTCGCTTCTTTGCGTCTTGTCATATCTACTCTTAGAGCTGTGCACTGAGTTTGCCTCCACTGACTGCCTCATCCAGGTCATTCCACTCTTAAACCATCCTGAGACTAAAGAAATACTTCCTAGCATCTTCATGGTTCATCTGTGTCTTCAACGTCCGCCCGTATCCCCTTGATCCTTGTCTCTATCAATTCATCTGAAGATTTTTTATGTAGTAATCATGTCCCTCCCGCCCTTCTCTAAGCTATGTATGGTTCCTGACTCCACTACATCCAGATTGTTCCACTTCCTGTGTGTGTGTGTGTGTGTGTGTGTGTGTGTGTGTGTGTGTGTGTGTGTGTGTGTGTGTGTGTGTGTGTGTGTGTGTGTGTGTGTGTGTGTGTGCGCGCGCGAGCGTGCATGCATGCACGTGCTGCGCAGGTGCATAGTCGTACTCTCCTAGTAACTGCCAGGTGGGTTGTATCACCTACTCTTGAAACTGTGTATGAAACCATCCTACAGCACTTCCTGACATCACTCTGAGACTGTAGCACTTCGTGACATCACTCTCAGGCTATAGCACTTCGTGACATCACTCTCAGGCTGTAGCACTTCGTGACATCACTCTCAGACTGTAACACTTCGTGACATCACTCTCAGGCTGTAGCACTTCGTGACATCACTCTCAGACTGTAACACTTCGTGACATCACTCTCAGACTGTAACACTTCGTGACATCACTCTCAGGCTGTAGCACTTCGTGACATCACTCTCAGACTGTAACACTTCGTGACATCACTCTCAGGCTGTAGCACTTCGTGACATCACTCTCAGACTGTAACACTTCGAGACATCACTCTCAGGCTGTAGCACTTCGTGACATCACTCTCAGACTGTAACACTTCGTGACATCATTCTCAGACTGTAGCACTTCCTGACATCACTCTCAGGCTGTAACACTTCGTGACATCACTCTCAGGCTGTAACACTTCGTGACATCACTCTCAGGCTGTAGCACTTCCTGACATCACTCTCAGACTGTAACACTTCGTGACATCACTCTCAGGCTGTAGCACTTCGTGACATCACTCTCAGGCTGTAACACTTCGTGACATCACTCTCAGGCTGTAACACTTCGTGACATCACTCTCAGGCTGTAACACTTCGTGACACACCTCTCCATAAGGAAGTACAAGGCTCCCCACTCCTCAAAGAAACTCCCCACACCTCTCCGCAAAGCTTCCCCGACTCATGCAAAGCTTAAGAAACTCCCACACCGCAGCCCCAACATCTCAGACCTTCCCCTCCCTCCCTCCCCTCACTAAGGTTTCGACAGAAAGGGGAAAAGGAGGGATGGGTGGGTGGGTGGGGTGTGTGTGTGTGTGTGTGTGTGTGTGTGTGTGTGTGTGTGTGTGTGTGTGTGTGTGTGTGTGTGTGTGTGTGTGTGTGTGTGTGTGTGTGTAGTCGTGTGGGGACGCTGCTGCAGAGGATTTACTCAGTGACTAGACAGCAAACCGAGTTGAGCTCATTACCAAGGTTCAGTGTAATCCTGGCGGGTCGAACCGGCAAGAGTGAAGCTCACTTGTGTCACGCTGCCCTCGCAGGGGTATTAGCGTGACCACAACCAAAATACGTGACCCAACACACGGTATCTTCTTGTGTTTGTCCGGGGATGAATTTACTGGCAAGTGATACTCATCATGTAGATTAACATACTACAATATATATATATATATATATATATATATATATATATATATATATATATATATATATATATATATATATATATATATATATATATATATATATTGTGGCTTATACAACAAAAAGGTCCCGAGGTGTCTGAGGTTGTCAATTACAACCTACCACACACACGAATATGTTAGAAATGCAACAGCACCACCAATTGCACCAAGAGATAAATAATATTAGTGGATTTTAAAGTATATACAGAGAGAGGGAAAGTTGGGACCCATCATGTAGAGGACCCACAGACATGTAGAAGCTTCTCGACTCTACAATATAGAATCTGGCATATGCCTCAAGGCTGAGGAGGGGTGACTGATGTGGTCTGTGTAGAGAGGATGGAGAATTTAGAGAGCTGGATGGTGTATAAATCTGTAGTGGAGGGAAGAATGAGTAAAGAGTCGTCCTAGAAATTTTAAGTTGGGCTCCATGATGAAGAACCAACAGTGAAGTGATGAATAACACAAAAAAAAGGTATAACACCGTGACTGGAACAATACACAAATTACCCACACACAGAAGAGAGGAGCTTACGACAACGTTTCGGTCCGACTTGGACCAGTTACAAAGTCACACTGGTCCAAGTCTGACCGAAACGTCGTCGTAAGCTCCTCTCTTCTATGTGCGGGTTATTTGTGAGGTGAACTAGTGAGGCTAGATCTTATTTACACCTAGAGTGAGAACAATACAAAGAGGGAACACCGGGTGCTCCAGAGAGCAAGAGATTCCTGCTAGATGGCACAATGATAACTGAAAGTGAAGCTAAACGAAAAGCAAGTTACATAATAAAAAACACTCGTATAAATGAATGGCGACTATAAATCAATAACAAATCTTCTGATAAGAGGAATGCTGAAGTCTTAGGGTGATCCGCCTTGGAAATTATTACATTTCCTCAAACTAGAAATGAAATAAGTTTATACATTTCCCTCACAGGAATACTCACACTGTACATAAGGTAAATCAATACCAATTTAACTGTCAAAGTCAGGTATAGTTAGGTGGCTTCTGGTTGAGTGACGTCAGTAGGTGGTGGTGCATGCGTCACCTGCTGGTGTTGTCTGTGGTGGGGTGCTATCAGTTCAGTCATCACTCCCGCTGAATCCCAGCATGCTCGACACTGCAACAAGGAAGGCATCGAGAGAACGCCATTTTTGCTGATCGTTTTTCATGACAACTAACCTGGCCTCGTGCCACTTCATCAGATGCTCTTGCGAGCTCAAGTGCATCACACAGGCTTCACCCAGGTTGTCTCTTCTGCATACATACTTGTGCTCTTTTATACGCTGGTCGAAGGTCCTGGCCGTCTTGCCCACGTCCAGTTTATAACACCCCATACACGGGATACTATAATACGTGGGCAAACACTAGGACGTATTTATTAGAAAACGTTTCGGTCCTGAGACTTTGATCACTTCTAACATACAGAGGTTAAAAAGACAATGTAAACAGGCGGAGAATGAGGTGTGAGTGACGTGAATCATATGATCCCATTGTCTTTCTGTCATCTCAATATGGCATTCCTCGGGTCACGGTGTGCCACTCACACCTCATTCTCCGCCTATATATATATATATATATATATATATATATATATATATATATATATATATTATATATATATATATATATATATATATATATATATATATATATGTCGTGCCGAATATGTAAAACTGGTCAATTAGCAAGAACTCATTTAAAATTAAGTTCTTTCTAAAAAAATTTCTGATACGTTTAAAAATATATTTTTTTCATTAATATTGATGTTATAATTTATTATTTTGAACCAAAATGAACTTAGAAAACTTACCTAACCTTATTATAACAAGAACAATTTATTTTAGCCCAACCCAACAAAATATATTTTAGATTTGTTTAAAATAATTTAATAATAAACACAGTGAAATATATTTTTTTCGTTAGGTTCAGAATTATTTTGGCGAAATTATTGCATACACAAATTTTCACTTGTCCTATATGGCAAGATGAGCGTTGCTATTTAAGCCAAGATGGCAAGTTCTGCCTATTCGGCACGACATATATATATATGATCTTTTTACCCTCTGTATGGCCAGCCCCTGATCGTGACCACAGAACAGCTGAATTATATCGACGTCTCCTTCGAGATCCTCAGACGGGTTATCTTAGGATTAAGACCCGTGTCAGGAGGGAGTTACTGACGAATCAATCCCAGGACCGAACCGTTTTCTATTATGTCCTAGTGAGAAATGGTATGGTGATACCGACGAGATGGGGAAAAAGAAGAGTGGCGAAACGTTTCTTTTGATAAATGTCCTAGTGTTTACTCACGTGTTTCTCTAAACCAATTTGCCGGTATCTATTACCAAGGTTTATACCATAGCATATCTTCCTCCACGGTTTATATTTCTTCACTTTCGTCTACAAGATACCCAGATATTACACATGTGTCTAATTCATCATCATCCTCCACTTTTGATCGTGCTAGGTGTCTTTGTCAACAAGTATCTGGTGGTTAATGACAAGCTCGTGGCTAATGAGGGAATGAGGAGAATCCTGGTGCAACCAGACACGTTGAAGGCACCGTGACCGCATGCAACATCGCCGCCAATCATTAATACCGCAATAGGTGAAGTGTTAGGGGACTGAAAGGTAGCAAACACATCAGGTCAGACTTCATGGGAAATTATATATTACATAATATGATGATAATTATCCCCAACCACACACAGCTGATACCTACAGTGGCTCAAGTGATTAGCAAGTGAATATTACGATAGTATACCATACTGAATACAGAAGATGGTGGTATAAACCTTGGTAATAAATACCGACAAGTTGGTTTAGAAAGACACGTAAGCAAACACTATAACATATTTATTAGAAAACGTTTCGGTCCTGGGACCTTGATCACTTCCCAGGACCTTGATCGGTCCCAGGACCGAAACGTTTTCTAATAAATATGTTATAGTGTTTGCTTACGTGTCTTTCTAAACCAACAGAAGATGGTATTCACTCGAATACAGAAGATGGTATACAATACCGAATACAGAAGAGATAGCAGGAGAAGAGATGTGAAAACGATGTCATCGGTCCATCACTCTTGAAGCCGTACTCGACTGAAGAAGCCTACTGTGTAGACAAAACGTTTCGGAATAAAGATACCTAACTGTTGCACATGTGTCTTATTTATCAAACAGGATCCCATGTGTCTCGTGTATCTGGGCTAACAGGTGTTATTAAGGTGATGTATCCTACAAGCGTATTTGCGGTCTTAGACACTCTAGTTGGGAGATCACGGGAAGTTTGCAGACCCGGCTACATCGTCCACATGGTACGATCTGGAGATCAAAGGTGATGAACAAAATTAAACACAAATTCAGCATAATGCTATCCTATATTGACAACGTTTCGCCTACACAGTGGACTTTATGAACTCACGTTATGCTCAGATCGATTTACGCTGATTTATGGCAAAAAAATTTGTTATTCTTATTCGGCAAAATGAACACTTGCCAAATAGGCCAAACTAGACGATTCTGCTTACTAAGTACGACATAATGTAACAATATCAATGCATAACACTAAAAAAATACAATCATCGTGGAAAAAACTAAAATGAATACGGATTCAGCGTGCGGGAAAAAAACCCTGGCGGTGAAGACTGGTAATAATACGAACTATAACCAGCGTGTGAGGTGGGGAAAAAAGGGGACTGTGTAGAGAGCGTTCTTAAAGATAAAACCCGGATTTACCCGTCTCAGTGTGCGACTGTGTAACAGTGACCTACTGTGTGGTGGTGATAGTGTGGTGGTAATAGTGTGTGGTGGTAATAGTGTGTGGTGGTGATCGTGTGTGGTGGTGATACTGGGGTGGTGATTGTGTGGTGGTGATAGTGTGTGGTGGTGATAGTGTGTGGTGGTGATACTGTGTGGTGGTGATAGTGTGTGGTGGTAATAGTGTGTGGTGGTAATAGTGTGTGGTGGTGATAGTGTGTGGTGGTGATACTGTGTGGTGGTGATACTGTGTGGTGATACTGTGGTGATGATACTGTGTGGTGGTGATACTGTGGTGGTGATACTGTGTGGTGGTGATACTGTGGTGGTGATACAGTGTGGTGCTGATACTGTGGTGGTGATACTGTGTGGTGGTGATACTGTGGTGGTGATACTGTGGTGGTGATACTGTGGTGGTGATACAGTGTGGTGCTGATACTGTGGTGGTGATACTGTGTGGTGGTGATACTGTGGTGGTGATACTGTGTGGTGGTGATACTGTGGTGGTGATACTGTGTGGTGGTGATACTGTGGTGGTGATACTGTGTGGTGGTGATACTGTGGTGGTGATACACACTGTGTGGTGGTGATACACTGTGTGGTGCTAATACACACCTATTATACATACAGCAGGCGATGTAACAATCTCCTCCCCTCCACCCATATGTTACCCCCCCCCTTCCCCTTCCCAAACACTAAAATCACGTTAATAAAACATGTAAAAAATACTGTAACAATACTGATACAAAACAAGAACAATACTGTAACAATACTGTAACAATACTGATACAAAACAAGAACAATACTGTAACAATACTGTAACAATACTGTAACAATACTGATACAATACTGTAACAATACTGTAACAATACTGTAACAATACTGTAACAATACTGTAACAATACTGTAACAATACTGATACAATACTGTAACAATACTGATACAATACTGATACAATACTGATACAATACTGTAACAATACTGATACAATACTGATACAATACTGATACAATACTGATACAATACTGATACAATACTGTAACAATACTGATACAATACTGATACAATACTGATACAATACTGTAACAATACTGATACAATACTGATACAATACTGTAACAATACTGATACAATACTGATACAATACTGATACAATACTGATACAATACTGTAACAATACTGATACAATACTGATACAATACTGTAACAATACTGATACAATACTGTAACAATACTGATACAATACTGATACAATACTGATACAATACTGATACAATACTGTAACTATACTGATACAATACTGATACAATACTGTAACAATACTGATACAATACTGATACAATACTGATACAATACTGTAACAATACTGATACAATACTGATACAATACTGATACAATACTGTAACAATACTGTAACAATACTGTAACAATACTGCTACAATACTGTAACAATACTGTAACAATACTGATACAATACTGTAACAATACTGTAACAATACTGTAACAATACTGTAACAATACTGTAACAATACTGATACAATACTGTAACAATACTGTAACAATACTGTAACAATACTGATACAATACTGTAACAATACTGTAACAATACTGTAACAATACTGTAACAATACTGATACAATACTGTAACAATACTGTAACAATACTGTAACAATACTGATACAATACTGTAACAATACTGTAACAATACTGATACAATACTGTAACAATACTGTAACAATACTGTAACAATACTGTAACAATACTGTAACAATACTGATACAATACTGTAACAATACTGTAACAATACTGATACAATACTGTAACAATACTGTAACAATACTGTAACAATACTGATACAATACTGTAACAATACTGATACAATACTGTAACAATACTGATACAATACTGTAACAATACTGTAACAATACTGTAACAATACTGTAACAATACTGATACAATACTGTAACAATACTGTAACAATACTGATACAATACTGTAACAATACTGTAACAATACTGTAACAATACTGATACAATACTGTAACAATACTGTAACAATACTGATACAATACTGTAACAATACTGTAACAATACTGTAACAATACTGATACAATACTGATACAATACTGTAACAATACTGTAACAATACTGTAACAATACTGATACAATACTGTAACAATACTGTAACAATACTGTAACAATACTGTAACAATACTGTAACAATACTGTAACAATACTGTAACAATACTGTAACAATACTGATACAATACTGATACAATACTGATACAATACTGATACAATACTGATACAATACTGTAACAATACTGTAACAATACTGTAACAATACTGTAACAATACTGATACAATACTGTAACAATACTGTAACAATACTGATACAATACTGTAACAATACTGTAACAATACTGATACAATACTGTAACAATACTGTAACAATACTGTAACAATACTGTAACAATACTGTAACAATACTGTAACAATACTGATACAATACTGTAACAATTCTGTAACAATACTGATACAATACTGATACAATACTGTAACAATACTGTAACAATACTGATACAATACTGTAACAATACTGATACAATACTGATACAATACTGATACAATACTGTAACAATACTGATACAATACTGTAACAATACTGATACAATACTGTAACAATACTGATACAATACTGTAACAATACTGTAACAATACTGTAACAATACTGATACAATACTGATACAATACTGTAACAATACTGATACAATACTGATACAATACTGTAACAATACTGATACAATACTGATACAATACTGATACAATACTGATACAATACTGATACAATACTGTAACAATACTGATACAATACTGATACAATACTGATACAATACTGTAACAATACTGATACAATACTGATACAATACTGATACAATACTGATACAATACTGATACAATACTGTAACAATACTGTAACAATACTGATACAATACTGATACAATACTGATACAATACTGTAACAATACTGTAACAATACTGATACAATACTGATACAATACTGATACAATACTGATACAATACTGTAACAATACTGATACAATACTGTAACAATACTGATACAATACTGATACAATACTGATACAATACTGTAACAATACTGATACAATACTGATACAATACTGATACAATACTGTAACAATACTGATACAATACTGATACAATACTGATACAATACTGATACAATACTGTAACAATACTGTAACAATACTGATACAAAACAAGAACAATACTGTGACAACACTAACAAGAACAATACTGTGACAACACTAACAAGAACAATACTGTGACAACACTAACAAGAACAATACTGTGACAACACTAACAAGAACAATACTGTGACAACACTAACAAGAACAATACTGTGACAACACTAACAAAACAAGAACAATACTGTGACAACTAACACTGTATCAAAACAAGAACAACACTAACAATAACGACACTAACAAGAACAACGCTAACAAAACAAGAACACTAAGAAAACAAGAACAACACTATCAAAACAAGAACAATACTAACAAAACAAGAACATTAAAAAGAACATTAACAAGAACAACACTAACAAGAACAACAATAACAAGAAAACACTAACAAGAACAACAATAACAAGAACATTAACAAGAACAACACTAACAAGAACAACAATAACAAGAACAACACTAACAAGAACAACAATAACAAGAACAACATTAACAAGAACAACACTAACAAGAACAACAATAACAAGAACACTAACAAGAACAACAATAACAAGAACAATATTAACAAGAACATTAACAAGAACAATATTAACAAGAACATTAACAAGAACAACACTAACAAGAACATTAACAAGAACATTAACAAGAACAACATTAACAAGATCAACATTAACAAGAGCAACATTAACAAGAACACCAACAAGAACACTAACAAGAACAATAATAACAAGAACACTAACAAGAACAACATTAACAAGAACAACATTAACAAGAACACTAACAAGAACAACACTAACAAGAACAACATTAACAAGAACAACACTAACAAGAACAACAGTAACAAGAACATTAATAAGAACATTAACAAGAACAACATTAACAAGAACAACATTAACAAGAACAACATTAACAACATTAACAAGAACAACACTAACAAGAACAACATTAACAAGAACACTAACAAGAACAATATTAACAAGAACAACATTAACAAGAACACTAACAAGAACAACATTAACAAGAACATTAACAAGAACACTAACAAGAACAACACTAACAAGAACAACATTAACAAGAACACTAACAATAACAATATTAACAAGAACAACATTAACAAGAACACTAACAAGAACAACATTAACAAGAACATTAACAAGAACACTAACAAGAACATTAACAAGAACATTAACAAGAACATTAACAAGAACAACATTAACAAGAACATTAACAAGAACAACATTAACAAGAACACTAACAAGAACAACACTAACAAGAACAATAATAACAAGAACACTAACAACAATAAGAACACTAACAAGAACAATAACAAGAACACTAACAAGAACACTAACAAGAACAACAATAACAAGAACATTAACAAGAACACTAACAAGAACAAAAATAACAAGAACACTAACAAGAACAATAACAAGAACATTAACAAGAACACTAACAAGAACAACACTAACAAGAACAACACTAACAAGAACAACACTAACAAGAACACTAACAAGAACAACACTAACAAGAACAATAACAAGAACAACACTAACAAGAACACTAATAAGAACAACAATAACAACAATAACAAGAACAATAACAAGAACACTAACAAGAACAACACTAACAAGAACACTAACAAGAACAACAATAACAAGAACACTAACAAGAACAAAAATAACATTAACAAGAACACTAACAAGAACATTAACAAGAACAACACTAACAAGAACAACACTAACAAGAACACTAACAAGAACAATAACAAGAACATTAACAAGAACACTAACAAGAACAATAACAAGAACACTAACAAGAACAACAATAACAAGAACACTAACAAGAACAACACTAACAAGAACACTAAGAAGAGCAACAATAACAAGAACACTAACAAAAACAACAATAACAAGAACACTAATAAGAACAACAATAACAAGAACACTAACAAGAACACTAACAAGAACAATAACAAGAACACTAACAAAAACAACAATAACAAGAACACTAATAAGAACAACAATAACAAGAAGACTAACAAGAACAACACTAACAAGAACACTAACAAGAACATTAACAAGAACAACAATAACAAGAACACTAACAAGAACACTAACAAGAACAACATTAACAAGAACAATAACAAGAACACTAACAAGAACATTAACTAGAACAACAATAACAAGAACAACAATAACAAGAACAATAACAAGAACACTAACAAGAACAACAATAACAAGAACACTAACAAGAACAACACTAACAAGAACAACATTAACAAGAACAACAATAACAAGAACAACACTAACAAGAACATTAACAAGAACAATAACAAGAACACTAACAAGAACAATAACAAGAACAACACTAACAAGAACACTAACAAGAACATTAACAAGAACAACACTAACAAGAACAACACTAACAAGAACAACACTAACAAGAACAACACTAACAAGAACAACACTAACAAGAACAACACTAACAAGAACAACATTAACAAGAACAACAGTAACAAGAACAACATTAACAACATTAACAAGAACAACACTAACAAGAACAACATTAACAAGAACACTAACAAGAACAATATTAACAAGAACAACATTAACAAGAACACTAACAAGAACAACATTAACAAGAACATTAACAAGAACACTAACAAGAACATTAACAAGAACATTAACAAGAACATTAACAAGAACAACATTAACAAGAACATTAACAAGAACAACATTAACAAGAACACTAACAAGAACAACACTAACAAGAACAATAATAACAAGAACACTAACAACAATAACAAGAACACTAACAAGAACAATAACAAGAACACTAACAAGAACAACAATAACAAGAACATTAACAAGAACACTAACAAGAACAAAAATAACAAGAACACTAACAAGAACAATAACAAGAACATTAACAAGAACACTAACAAGAACAACACTAACAAGAACAACACTAACAAGAACAACACTAACAAGAACACTAACAAGAACAACACTAACAAGAACAATAACAAGAACAACACTAACAAGAACACTAATAAGAACAACAATAACAACAATAACAAGAACAATAACAAGAACACTAACAAGAACACTAACAAGAACAACAATAACAAGAACACTAACAAGAACAAAAATAACATTAACAAGAACACTAACAAGAACATTAACAAGAACAACACTAACAAGAACAACACTAACAAGAACAACACTAACAAGAACAATAACAAGAACATTAACAAGAACACTAACAAGAACAATAACAAGAACACTAACAAGAACAACAATAACAAGAACACTAACAAGAACACTAACAAGAACAACACTAACAAGAACACTAAGAAGAGCAACAATAACAAGAACACTAACAAAAACAACAATAACAAGAACACTAATAAGAACAACAATAACAAGAACACTAACAAGAACACTAACAAGAACAATAACAAGAACACTAAGAAAAACAACAATAACAAGAACACTAATAAGAACAACAATAACAAGAAGACTAACAAGAACAACACTAACAAGAACACTAACAAGAACACTAACAAGAACATTAACAAGAACAACAATAACAAGAACACTAACAAGAACACTAACAAGAACAACATTAACAAGAACAATAACAAGAACACTAACAAGAACATTAACTAGAACAACAATAACAAGAACAACAATAACAAGAACAATAACAAGAACACTAACAAGAACAACAATAACAAGAACACTAACAAGAACAACACTAACAAGAACATTAACAAGAACAACAATAACAAGAACAACACTAACAAGAACATTAACAAGAACAATAACAAGAACACTAACAAGAACAATAACAAGAACAACACTAACAAGAACACTAACAAGAACATTAACAAGAACAACACTAACAAGAACAACACTAACAAGAACAACACTAACAAGAACAACACTAACAAGAACAACACTAACAAGAACAACACTAACAAGAACAACATTAACAAGAACAATAACAAGAACAACAATAACAAGAACACTAACAAGAACAACATTAACAAGAACAACACTAACAAGAACAACACTAACAAGAACAACACTAACAAGAACACTAACAAGAACATTAACAAGAACAACACTAACAAGAACACTAACAAGAACAACATTAACAAGAACAACACTAACAAGAACAACATTAACAAGAACACTAACAAGAACAACACTAACAAGAACATTAACAAGAACAACACTAACAAGAACACTAACAAGAACATTAACAAGAACAACACTAACAAGAACAACACTAACAAGAACAACACTAACAAGTACATTAACAAGAACAACAATAACAAGAAGACTAACAAGAACAACACTAACAAGAACACTAACAAGAACACTAACAAGAACATTAACAAGAACAACAATAACAAGAACAACAATAACAAGAACACTAACAAGAACAATAACAAGAACACTAACAAGAACAACACTAACAAGAACAACATTAACAAGAACAACAATAACAAGAACAACACTAACAAGAACAACATTAACAAGAACAATAACAAGAACACTAACAAGAACAATAACAAGAACAACACTAACAAGAACAACACTAACAAGAACATTAACAAGAACAACACTAACAAGAACAACACTAACAAGAACAACACTAACAAGAACAACATTAACAAGAACAACACTAACAAGAACATTAACAAGAACAACACTAACAAGAACAACACCAACAATAACAACACTAACAAGAACAACATTAACAAGAACAACACTAACAAGAACAACACTAACAAGAACAACACTAACAAGAACAACACTAACAAGAACAACATTAACAAGAACAACATTAACAAGAACAACACTAACAAGAACAACACTAACAAGAACAACACTAACAAGAACAACACTAACAAGAACAACATTAACAAGAACAACACTAACAAGAACAACACTAACAAGAACACTAACAAGAACACTAACAAGAACACTAACAAGAACACTAACAAGAACAACATTAACAAGAACACTAACAAGAACAACATTAACAAGAACACTAACAAGAACATTAACAAGAACAACACTAACAAGAACAACATTAACAAGAACAACACTAACAAGAACAACATTAACAAGAACAACACTAACAAGAACAACATTAACAAGAACACTAACAAGAACAACACTAACAAGAACAACATTAACAAGAACAACACTAACAAGAACAACATTAACAAGAACATTAACAAGAACAACACTAACAAGAACAACATTAACAAGAACAACACTAACAAGAACAACACTAACAAGAACATTAACAAGAACAACACTAACAAGAACATTAACAAGAACAACATTAACAAGAAGAACACTAACAAGAACAACACTAACAAGAACATTAACAAGAACAACATTAACAAGAACAACATTAACAAGAACAACACTAACAAGAACAACACTAACAAGAACATTAACAAGAACAACACTAACAAGAACATTAACAAGAACAACACTAACAAGAACATTAACAAGAACAACATTAACAAGAAGAACACTAACAAGAACAACACTAACAAGAACATTAACAAGAACAACATTAACAAGAACAACATTAACAAGAACAACACTAACAAGAACAACACTAACAAGAACATTAACAAGAACAACACTAACAAGAACATTAACAAGAACAACATTAACAAGAAGAACACTAACAAGAACAACACTAACAAGAACATTAACAAGAACAACATTAACAAGAACAACATTAACAAGAACAACACTAACAAGAACAACACTAACAAGAACAACACTAACAAGAACATTAACAAGAACAACACTAACAAGAACATTAACAAGAACAACATTAACAAGAAGAACACTAACAAGAACAACACTAACAAGAACATTAACAAGAACAACATTAACAAGAACAACATTAACAAGAACAACACTAACAAGAACAACACTAACAAGAACATTAACAAGAACAACACTAACAAGAACATTAACAAGAACAACACTAACAAGAACATTAACAAGAACAACATTAACAAGAACACTAACAAGAACAACACTAACAAGAACATTAACAAGAACAACATTAACAAGAACAACATTAACAAGAACAACACTAACAAGAACAACACTAACAAGAACATTAACAAGAACAACACTAACAAGAACATTAACAAGAACAACATTAACAAGAAGAACACTAACAAGAACAACACTAACAAGAACATTAACAAGAACAACATTAACAAGAACAACATTAACAAGAACAACACTAACAAGAACAACACTAACAAGAACAACACTAACAAGAACAACACTAACAAGAACATTAACAAGAACAACACTAACAAGAACATTAACAAGAACAACATTAACAAGAAGAACACTAACAAGAACAACACTAACAAGAACATTAACAAGAACAACATTAACAAGAACAACATTAACAAGAACAACACTAACAAGAACAACACTAACAAGAACATTAACAAGAACAACACTAACAAGAACATTAACAAGAACAACACTAACAAGAACATTAACAAGAACAACACTAACAAGAACAACACTAACAAGAACAACACTAACAAGAACAACACTAACAAGAACAACATTAACAAGAACAACACTAACAAGAACAACACTAACAAGAACATTAACAAGAACAACACTAACAAGAACAACATTAACAAGAAGAACACTAACAAGAACAACACTAACAAGAACATTAACAAGAACAACATTAACAAGAACAACATTAACAAGAACAACACTAACAAGAACAACACTAACAAGAACATTAACAAGAACAACACTAACAAGAACATTAACAAGAACAACATTAACAAGAACAACACTAACAAGAACAACACTAACAAGAACATTAACAAGAACAACACTAACAAGAACATTAACAAGAACAACATTAACAAGAACAACACTAACAAGAACAACACTAACAAGAACATTAACAAGAACAACATTAACAAGAACAACACTAACAAGAACAACACTAACAAGAACATTAACAAGAACAACACTAACAAGAACATTAACAAGAACAACATTAACAAGAACAACACTAACAAGAACAACACTGTTGACACCGACCAGATAATGAAGGTTACTCTCATAAAAATTCCTTTTATTCTTTCCAGTTTTGGTTTATCATAATAAAAGGAGAGTTCTTGCATTTTTGTAATTTCTTTTATGCTGGGCATTTATGCCTAACTCAAAATTATTAAATGCGTGCGTGTGTGTGTGTGTGTGTACTCACCTAATTGTACTCACCTAATTGTGGTTGCAGGGGTCGAGACTCAGCTCCTGGCCCCGCCTCTTCACTGATCGCTACTGGATCCTCTCTCTCTGCTTCCTGAGCTTTGTCATACCTCTTCTTAAAACTATGTATGGTTCCTGCCTCCACTACTTCACTTGCTAGGCTATTCCACTTGCTGACAACTCTATGACTGAAGAAATACTTCCTAACGTCCCTGTGACTCGTCTGAGTCTTCAGCTTCCAGTTGTGACCCCTTGTCCCTGTGTCCCCTCTCTGGAACGTCCTATCTCTGTCCACCTTGTCTATTCCCCGCAGTATCTTGTATGTCGTTATCATGTCTCCCCTGACCCTTCTGTCCTCCAGTGTCGTCAGTCCGATTTCCCTTAACCTTTCCTCGTACGACATTCCCTTGAGCTCTGGGACTAGCCTTGTTGCAAACCTTTGTACTTTCTCTAACTTCTTGACGTGCTTGACCAGGTGTGGGTTCCAGACTGGTGCTGCATACTCCAGTATGGGCCTAACATACACAGTGTACAGTGTCTTGAACGATTCCTTATTAAGGTATCGGAACGCTATTCTCAGGTTTGCCAGGCGCCCGTATGCTGCAGCGGTTATTTGGTTGATGTGTGCCTCCGGTGATGTGCTCGGTGTTATGGTCACCCCAAGGTCTTTCTCCCTGAGTGAGGTCTGTAGTCTTTGTCCACCTAGCCTATACTCTGTCTGCGGTCTTCTTTGCCCCTCCCCCAATCTTCATGACTTTGTATTTGGCTGGATTGAATTCGAGAAGCCAGTTACTGGACCACATGTCCAGCCTGTCCAGGTCTCTTTGCAGTCCTGCCTCATCCTCGTCCGATTTAATTCTTCTCATCAACTTCACATCATCTGCGAACAGGGACACTTCAGAGTCTATTCCTTCCATCATGAGTCTATTCCTTCCATCATGTGTGTGTGTGTGTGTGTGTGTGTGTGTGTGTGTGTGTGTGTGTGTGTGTGTGTGTGTGTGTGTGTGTGTGTGTGTGTGTGTGTGTGTGTGTCCAATTTCACTTACACATCAATTTGTTACGAGAACTGCATCTTTAAAATCAGAAACCTGACCACAGGATTGTCAGGCAGCCCTTGACCGTATGTCTGAAAATGAAAGTGGACGTGAGAGAGAGAGAGAGAGAGAGAGAGAGAGAGAGAGAGAGAGAGAGAGAGATTCTCTCTAAAACAACGTATGAACAAATTAAACAAAAGTAAATCTTTCAAACAAGAGACAAATCTATCAGACAACAGAAACGAATCTATTAGACAACAGACATGAATATATAAACATAAATCTATTAACAGATATGAATCTGTCAGACATAAGTCTCTCAGACGCTAATCTATCAGACAATAATCAGATAAAAGTCTATCAGACACTAATCTATCAGATAGAAATATTTCAAAAAGAAAGAGCCCTTACCTACAACAAACCTGTGTCGAAGATTTGAATCCAACCCGATGAAATATTTTCAAACTATACACAAAATTCCCATCAAGGAAAAAAACCGGACATTCAATTTAAAGGCAGAGTTTTTTTTTTTTTTTTTTTTTGGGGGGGGGGGTGCCTAAAAAAATACTAAAACCTAAAATTCACAAGACAAATAATAGTACCACTGTCATGTTGACGGCAGTGAAGGGACTTGAGCTAGAGTTCGTCACGGCCACGCTAGCTGGAGATTCGTCTGTAAAAACTTGCATTTGTGGTCACAGAGGTGCCTGTGCTAACTTTCCTATGGTGTAGAAATATACCTAGTTGGATGAATCTTATTGTGGCTAGCTGGTCTAGTGGCTAACGCGACGGGCTGGAGTTCTGAGCCTCTATGACCGCGGGTTCAATCCCGGCCGGGGGTATGGTTTATTTGCAATCGTGTCATTACGATTTCTTGAGTCATTAGGACAGCACCACTGTAGTCTGGCTATGTTAGGACAGTACCACTGTAGTCTGGCTATGTTAGGATAGTACCACTGTAGTCTGGCTATGTTAGGATAGTACCACTGTAGTCTGGCTATGTTAGGATAGTACCACTGTAGTCTGGCTATGTTAGGAGAGTACCACTGTAGTCTGGCTATGTTAGAACAGTACCACTGCAGTCTGGCTATGTTAGGACAGTACCACTGTAGTCTGGCTATGTTAGGACAGTACCACTGTAGTCTGGCTATGTTAGGATAATACTACTGTAGTCTGGCTATGTTAGGTTAGTACCACTGTCTGGCTATGTTAGGATAGTACCACTGTAGTCTGGCTATGTTAGGATAGTACCACTGTAGTCTGGCTATGTTAGGATAGTACCACTGTAGTCTGGCTATGTTAGGATAGTACCACTGTAGTCTGGCTATGTTAGGACAGTACCACTGTAGTCTGGCTATGTTAGGACAGTACCACTGTAGTCTGGCTATGTTAGGACAGTACCACTGTAGTCTGGCTATGTTAGGATAGTACTACTGTAGTCTGGCAATGTTAGGATAGTACCACTGTAGTCTGGCTATGTTAGGACAGTACCACTGTAGTCTGGCTGTTAGGACAGTATCACTGTAGTCTGGCTATGTTAGGATAGTACCACTGTAGTCTGGCTATGTTAGGATAGTACCACTGTAGTCTGGCAATGTTAGGATAGTAGCACTGTAGTCTGGCTATGTTAGGACAGTACCACTGTAGTCTGGCTGTTAGGATAGTACCACTGTAGTCTGGCTATGTTAGGATAGTAGCACTGTAGTCTGGCTATGTTAGGATAGTACCACTGTAGTCTGGCTGTTAGGATAGTACCACTGTAGTCTGGCTATGTTAGGATAGTACCACTGTAGTCTGGCTATGTTAGGACAGTACCACTGTAGTCTGGCTATGTTAGGATAGTACCACTGTAGTCTGGCTATGTTAGGACAGTACCACTGTAGTCTGGCTATGTTAGGATAGTACCACTGTAGTCTGGCTATGTTAGGATAGTACCACTGTAGTCTGGCTATGTTAGGATAGTGCCACTGTAGTCTGGCTATGTTAGGATAGTGCCACTGTAGTCTGGCTATGTTAGGATAGTGCCACTGTAGTCTGGCTATGTTAGGATAGTACCACTGTAGTCTGGCTATGTTAGGATAGTACCACTGTAGTCTGGCTATGTTCTATGTTAGGATAGTACCCCTGTAGTCTGGCTATGTTAGGATAGTACCCCTGTAGTCTGGCTATGTTAGGATAGTACCCCTGTAGTCTGGCTATGTTAGGATAGTACCCCTGTAGTCTGGCTATGTTAGGATAGTACCACTGTAGTCTGGCTATGTTAGGATAGTACCACTGTAGTCTGGCTATGTTAGAACAGTACCACTGCAGTCTGGCTATGTTAGGACAGTACCACTGTAGTCTGGCTATGTTAGGACAGTACCACTGTAGTCTGGCTATGTTAGGATAATACTACTGTAGTCTGGCTATGTTAGGATAGCACCACTGTAGTCTGGCTGTTAGGATAGTACCACTGTAGTCTGGCTATGTTAGGATAGTACCACTGTAGTCTGGCTATGTTAGGATAGTACCACTGTAGTCTGGCTATGTTAGGATAGTACCACTGTAGTCTGGCTATGTTAGGACAGTACCACTGTAGTCTGGCTATGTTAGGACAGTACCACTGTAGTCTGGCTATGTTAGGATAGTACTACTGTAGTCTGGCAATGTTAGGATAGTACAACTGTAGTCTGGCTATGTTAGGACAGTACCACTGTAGTCTGGCTGTTAGGACAGTACCACTGTAGTCTGGCTATGTTAGGATAGTACCCCTGTAGTCTGGCTATGTTAGGATAGTACCCCTGTAGTCTGGCTATGTTAGGATAGTACCCCTGTAGTCTGGCTATGTTAGGATAGTACCACTGTAGTCTGGCTATGTTAGGATAGTACCACTGTAGTCTGGCTATGTTAGAACAGTACCACTGCAGTCTGGCTATGTTAGGACAGTACCACTGTAGTCTGGCTATGTTAGGACAGTACCACTGTAGTCTGGCTATGTTAGGATAATACTACTGTAGTCTGGCTATGTTAGGATAGTACCACTGTAGTCTGGCTGTTAGGATAGTACCACTGTAGTCTGGCTATGTTAGGATAGTACCACTGTAGTCTGGCTATGTTAGGATAGTACCACTGTAGTCTGGCTATGTTAGGATAGTACCACTGTAGTCTGGCTATGTTAGGACAGTACCACTGTAGTCTGGCTATGTTAGGACAGTACCACTGTAGTCTGGCTATGATAGGACAGTACCACTGTAGTCTGGCTATGTTAGGATAGTACTACTGTAGTCTGGCAATGTTAGGATAGTACCACTGTAGTCTGGCTATGTTAGGACAGTACCACTGTAGTCTGGCTGTTAGGACAGTATCACTGTAGTCTGGCTATGTTAAAATAGTACCTCTGTAGTCTGGCTATGTTAGGATAGTACCACTGTAGTCTGGCAATGTTAGGATAGTAGCACTGTAGTCTGGCAATGTTAGGATAGTACCACTGTAGTGTGGATATGTTAGGACAGTACCACTGTAGTCTGGCTATGTTAGGATAGTAGCACTCTAGTCTGGCTATGTTAGGATAGTACCACTGTAGTCTGGCTGTTAGGATAGTACCACTGTAGTCTGGCTATGTTAGGATAGTACCACTGTAGTCTGGCTATGTTAGGACAGTACCACTGTAGTCTGGCTATGTTAGGATAGTACCACTGTAGTCTGGCTATGTTAGGACAGTACCACTGTAGTCTGGCTATGTTAGGATAGTACCACTGTAGTCTGGCTATGTTAGGACAGTACCACTGTAATCTGGCTATGTTAGGATAGTACCACTAGTCTGGCTATGTTAGGACAGCACCACTGTAGTCTGGCTATGTTAGGACAGTACCACTGTAGTCTGGCTATGTTAGGATAGTACCACTGTAGTCTGGCTATGTTAGGACAGTACCACTGTAGTCTGGCTATGTTAGGATAGTACCACTGTAGTCTGGCTATGTTAGGATAGTACCACTGTAGTCTGGCTATGTTAGGATAGTACCACTGTAGTCTGGCTATGTTAGGATAGTACCACTGTAGTAAACCCATTTTCAACTTTCCCCAGTGAGAAAAAACCTGGAGCTTCACTAACAGTGGCTTCTTCTTCTCCTTAATGACTGGCCGGTACTTCCGGCCCGGGTCTTCTCCAGATGTTGACCCGGCGACTAACAGTGGCTTTTGTTGTCAAAATATAAAATGCAAAAAGCGTAAAACAAAAGCGTGAATAAAAGCGTAAAAGAGTAGAGATGCGAGATTATTGCAATGACTGTTGCAATGAGTCAACAATTCCGACAGCAATGTACTCTCTATAATGTTGCTTTCTTCAGTTTAGAACAAACTAAGAGTAAATCTTCCTCGCAGAAGATGTGGAAATATCTCCGGGAATATATCTACCACTGTGAAAATATCTCCGGGAATATATCTACCACTGTGAAAATATCTCCGGGAATATATCTACCACTGTGAAAATATCTCCGGGAATATATCTACCACTGTGAAAATATCTCCGGGAATATATCTACCACTGTGAAAATATCTCCGGGAATATATCTACCACTGTGAAAATATCTCCGGGAATATATCTACCACTGTGAAAATATCTCCGGGAATATATCTACCACTGTGAAAATATCTCCGGGAATATATCTACCACTGTGAAAATATCTCCGGGAATATATCTACCACTGTGAAAATATCTCCGGGAATATATCTACCACTGTGAAAATATCTCCGGGAATATATCTACCACTGTGAAAATATCTCCGGGAATATATCTACCACTGTGAAAATATCTCCGGGAATATATCTACCACTGAAAATATCTCCTGGAATATATCTACCATTGTGAAAATATCTCCTGGGATGGATCCATGACTGATGGATCCATGACTGGTGGATCTATGACTGGTGGATCCATGACTGATGGATCCATGACTGATGGATCCATGACTGATGGATCCATGACTGATGGATCTATGACTGGTGGATCCATGACTGATGGATCCATGACTGATGGATCCATGACTGGTGGATCTATGACTGGTGGATCCATGACTGATGGATCCATGACTGGTAGATCCATGACTGATGGATCTATGACTGGTGGATCCATGACTGATGGATCCATGACTGGTGGATCTATGACTGGTGGATCCATGACTGATGGATCCATGACTGATGGATCCATGACTGGTGGATCCATGACTGATGGATCCATGACTGGTGGATCTATGACTGGTGGATCCATGACTGATGGATCCATGACTGATGGATCCATGACTGATGGATCCATGACTGATGGATCCATGACTGATGGATCCATGACTGGTGGATCTATGACTGGTGGATCCATGACTGGTGGATCCATGACTGGTGGATCCATGACTGATGGATCCATGACTGATGGATCCATGACTGGTGGATCCATGACTGGTGGATCCATGACTGGTAGATCCATGACTGGTGGATCCATGACTGGTGGATCCATGACTGATGGATCCATGACTGGTGGATCTATGACTGGTGGATCCATGACTGGTGGATCCATGACTGGTGGATCCATGACTGGTGGATCCATGACTGGTGGATCCATGACTGGTGGATCCATGACTGGTGGATCCATGACTGGTAGATCCATGAGTGGTAGATCCATGACTGGTATATCCATGACTGGTAGATCCATGACTGGTAGATCCATGACTGGTAGATCCATGAGTGGTAGATCCATGAGTGGTAGATCCATGACTGGTGGATCCATGGCTGGTGGATCCATGGCTGGTGGATCCATGACTGGTGGATCCATGACTGGTGGATGACTGATGGATCCATGACTGGTGGATCCATGACTGGTGGATCCATGACTGGTGGATCCATGACTGGTGGATCCATGACTGGTGGATCCATGACTGGTGGATCCATGACTGGTGGATCCATGACTGATGGATCCATGACTGGTGGATCCATGACTGATGGATTCATGACTGATGGATTCATGACTGATGGATCCATGACTGATGGATCCATGATGGATGAAGAGTCAGTCAACCAATGTAGAGTCAGTAGGCCTCCAGCAGTGCTACACTGAGAGTCAGATGGCCTCCAGTAGTGCTACACTGAGTCAGTAGGCCTCCAGCAGTGCTACACTGAGTCAGTAGGCCTCCAGCAGTGCTACACTGAGAGTCAGATGGCTTCCAGCAGTGCTACACTGAGAGTCAGTAGGCCTCTAGCAGTGCTACACAGTAGGCCTCCAGCAGTGCTACACTGAGAGTCAGTAGGCCTCTAGCAGTGCTACACAGTAGGCCTCCAGCAGTGCTACACTGAGTCAGTAGGCCTCCAGCAGTGCTACACTGAGTCAGATGGCTTCCAGAAGTGCTACACTGAGTCAGTAGGCCCCCGGCAGTGCTACACAGAGTCAGATGGCCTCCAGCAGTGTTACACTGAGTCAGCAGGCCTCCAGCAGTGCTACACTGAGTCAGTAGGCCTCCAGCAATGCTACACTGAGAGTCAGATGGCTTCCAGTAGTGCTACACTGAGTCAGTAGGCCCCCGGCAGTGCTACACAGAGTCAGATGGCCTCCAGCAGTGCTACACTGAGTCAGCAGGCCTCCAGCAGTGCTACACTGAGTCAGTAGGCCTCCAGCAGTGCTACACTGAGTCAGTAGGCCTCCAGCAGTGCTACACTGAGTTAGATGGCCTCCAGGAGTGGAACACTCGCCTTACCTGACTTCAGTTAACAAATGTATTAAAATACATCGTTGCAATACTTCCCTTGTATCTGATGAAATTTCCTCCCCCCAACACCAACTCCGTGGGCGAAACGTAGTGCCAATGAAAACTTCACTGCTTGCAGTATCTTCTTCCCACTTATCTGCACATGCGCCTTACCTCTACGTACAGTGCGTGTTAAACACGAATACATCACTGCTTCTTGCAGTGACTTCTGTCATCGATTACAGTGAAAACTGTCAGTAGTTCTTACAGTGACAACTGTCAGTGATCCTAAAAGTGACATATGTCAATGGTTCTTAGTGACAACTATCACTAGTTCTTACAGTGACAACTATCACTAGTACTAACGGTGATAACTATCTGAGGTTTTTACAGTGTTGGAGAGAGGTGTGGGATTGGAAGATAAAGAATAACACAAAGTGAGAGTTGTCACTGCTACTTTTTGCAGATGACACTGTGCTTTTGGGAGATTCTGAAGAAAAGTTGCAGAGGTTGGAGAAACGAATTTAGAGGATGTGAACACTGGAAAGAGTAAGGTGATGATAATAAAAAAATTGGTAATAAATGATTGGATATCAGATTGGAGGGAGGGAATATGGAGGAAGTGAATGTAGTCAGCAGATGGGTCTATGAAAGACGAGGTGAATTATAGAATTGATGAGGGGGGGAAAGGTGAGTGGTGCACTGAGGAGTCTGTAAAGGCAAACAACGTCATCCATGGAGAAAAAAAAAAGAATGAAAATCAGTATTATGGTACCAACGCTCTTATATGGGTGTGAAGCATGGGTGGTGAATGTTGTAATAAGGAGAAGGCTGGAGGCAGTGGAGATGTCATGTCTGAGGGAAATATGCAGTGTGAATATTACGTAGAGAATTCGTAGCCTGGAAATTAGGTGGTACAGGATTACTAAAAGGACTGAGGAGGGGTTCTTGAGATGTTCGGACATTTACAGAGCATGGAACAAAATAGGATGACTTGGGGGGGGGAGCTTATAAATCTGTAGTGAAGGGTTAGGGGTCCTCCTAGGAAAGGATGGAGGGAAGGGGTAAAGGAGGTTTTGTGTGCGAGGGGCTTGGATTTCCAGCAAGCGTGTGTAAGCATGTTAGACAGGAGTGGAGGCCAGTGGCTTATATAACTTGACGCGCTGTTGGAGTGTGAGCAAAGCAAAATTTATGAAGGAATTCAGGGAAATTGGTTAGCCGGACTCGAGTCCAGCTGTGAAATACAGTGCCTGCAGCCGGAAGGAGGGGTTGAGATATATTTGCACTTCTGAACT